>NW_026902089.1:0-8668 GCF_033783945.1 Neopsephotus bourkii | reverse complement strand
TCCTTCCTTTCTTCTCTGACTGCTGGACTCCACTATCAGGGCTTCATTCCTTTCTTCCTTTCTTCCTTGCTTCCATCTCTGATTGCTGGCCTCCACTATCAGGCCTGCCTGCCTTCCTTCCTTCCTTCCTTCCTTCCTTCTCTGAATGCAGCTCTCCACTACAAGGCCTTTCTTCCTTCCTGCCTTCCTTCTTTTCTTCCTTCCTTCATTCCTTAGTTCCTTCCCTCCTTCCTTCTTTCTGTGACTGCTGGCCTCCATTACCAGGCCTGCCCGCCTGCCTTCCTTCCTTCCTTCCTTCCTTCCTTCCTTCCTTCTATTCTATCATCTTTCCTTCCTTCCTTCCTTCTCTGACTGCTGGCCTCCACTACCAGGCCGGCCTGCCTGCCTTCCTTCCTTCCTTCCTTCCTTCCTTCCTTCCTTCTCTGACTGCTGGCTTCTACTACCAATCCTGCCTGCCTGCCTGCCTGCCTGCCTTCCTTCCTTCCTTCCTTCCTTCTCTGATGCTGGCCTCCACTACAATGCCTTTCTTCCTTCTGCCCATCATCCTTCCTTCCTTCTTTCTCTGACTGCAGGCCTCTACTACAAGGCCTTCCTACCTTCCTTCCTTTCTTCCCTCCTATCTTCTTTCCTTCCTTCCTGTGGAGACAGTGTTCTCACAGGAGAACGCATAATTGGGGCAAAAACTGAATAATCCTGAAGGATACAGCAAGGCCGTGAGAGGCCTGAGGAAGCTTAAGCAAGCAAGATAAGAAGAAGCTGTAATTCACTGAGTTAATGAGAACTGTGGACTGTTGGCAAGCTTTCGAGGTCAAGTTCTTACACCAGTGCTTAACCAATTGTGTGTTAGTCGCTAAGGGTCTTTAATACATGTATCCAATCATAATATGCCAAATCACTTTAAGTGCCTGTAAGAAATGGTATATGAGTTAAAGCTTTGCAATAAATTGGCATTCGCTGATCACATTGATGATTCCTGCGTTGTCCGTGACTCCCGCGTCAACAAATGGCGCCCAAACAGGGACCCTCATATCAATAACTCGCGGCGTGCAAGTTTGAAGGTCCGATCAAAAGAATAGGGGGCGGAGAGCCGGTCGAAAGTCAGTGCTGGCCCAGCGCTGTGAAAGTCAGATGTCTGCAAACAGTGGAGTAACTGTGGGATCTCACCCTGATCAGGTGAGCGGCCGGGGAGGAGATGGTGCACTCGCCTTCCAAAGAGGAACAGGCAGTGATGGAGCTCCTCCAACATAATTCTCTCTAAGAGAGGACTGCAACATTATAGTGCCGCCTCACAGAGGCTGTTAAAGTGGGCCCGGGATCATGGCTTTATCCCCGCAGAGCAAGCCACCTTTGAAGTTTCTGAATGGGAAGGTTGTGGCGTTGTGGGATGAGCTTAGTAAAGGGACAAGGGAAGCCCTGAAGTATTCATTATGGAACTTGATAATTGAGACTTTAAAGGAAATGAAATCAGAGGTAGAGAAGAGTGCTACCTCTATGGTATTTGCGCCCCCCCCCCCCCTCCTTGTGCCTGGCACGGCACCGCAGAAGCCTCCTCGGTATAAGGGGGAAGATAAAGTGAAAGGGCACTCGCGTCCGAAAGTACAAGTAGAAAGTGCAAAAGCGGTCACCTTCGACCTAACAGAAGAAGACCCCGAATCGGAATTGGAACCAGACCCAGAGACTCTGGCAGAACCGGACTTGTACCCTTCCCTTCTTGATCCCGACTCAGACTCAGACAGTTCAGACAGTTCGGCTCGTCGGCAGATGCGAACCAGCCTCAGTGATGGTCAGCTGCAACAGCTGCTGAAGAAATTAAAGTATTGGAGACAAAAGAAACCTCCGAACCCTCTGCCCCACCCTCCTACAATCCAGTAGTAAAGAAAGGGGAGTGGGAGGGGGGTGCTGGGCACGGGGTAGGGGATTATGGTGATAACCCTGCTAAAGGTTGGCATGGGATGATCAAAGATGCAATTGTTATGGGGTAATTTTCGGCTATGGGTCCCTCGGCATTCCCGGTGTTTAACACTCCACAGGGGGGAAAGGAGGGGGAGGCATTGGATTTAAAGGCTGTAAAGGAGGCCCGTCAAACAGTAACATCCTACGGCTTAAATCATCGTATACTTGGGCAATTACTGCACATATTTTTTCTGCACGTACCTTAGCACCATATGATATCTGTATGATAGCTCAATTGTTGCTTACTCCCACCTTCAGATATGATTTAAAGTGAGCACAGCAGAGGAAAAGGCTGGATATATGGCTACTGCCTTTTCTGCTGCTCTTAAACCCCTTTTACAATCATGTTAGGGCGATCATGGGGGTGCTAAAGGCATGAGATGTTATATTTGTGGACGGAGGGGACATTTTAAAAAGAAACAGTGTACTGTAAAGAAAATTAGTTCAGCAGCCCCTCCCCCCCCACCCGGTGGGGTTACTGGTTTTGCAGATAAATGTATTAGATATGACAAATTTGGACACAAGCCAATTGAATGTCGTTGCTTTGCAACCTAGCTTGCCTAGCCCTTTAATGATATCTCAGGGTTGGGATTTAATAATAATTGATTTAAAAGACTGTTTTTTCACAATTCCTCTACACCCAAACGATTGTGAAAAATTTGCTTTCTCTGTGCCAGCAGTTAACGACGGAGAGCCTGCTAAGAGTTATGAATGGGTTGGATTACCTCAAGGTATGAAAAATTCTCCTGTTCTTTGTCAACTGTATGTTGCCTAGGCATTGCAACCGAACAGACAAAAACTGCAAAAATGTGTAATCTATCACTATATGGATGATATCCTAATTGCAGGCAAAGATTTAAACAAGGACCATCTGCTCTACCTGCTACAATCAGAATTAGCGAAAGCAGGACTGGTAATTGCACCAGGCAGGGTGCAACGTGAAGCCCCTTGGAAATATCTGGGGTGGATCATTTCTGGAACTGAAATTAGGCCTCAAAAAGTTAAAATTACCACACAGATAAAAACCTTGTCTGACGTACAGAAATCGATGGGTGATATTCAATAGATCTGCCCTTTGCGTGGAATCACAAATGATGATCTGACTGATCTCATGCCCCTTTTAAAAGGTGAGTCAAAAAAAAAAAAAATCACCACCTCTTATGCTGCTAAATGGAATCCAGGTTATTCTGTTTATTGTCAACATTTAGTTGACCATTTAGTCTTTTAGAATGGATTTTCCTATGTAAAACTGTAACTACTGTAACAATCAGTTAGAAGTATTTGTTCTTTTGATTATACGAGGTCGCTCACGTTGTCAGGAAATTATGGGCTGTGATCCATCACAAATTTGTTTGCCACTTACCAGGGTATGGTTAGACTGGGCACAACAATCTAGCGCTGCTGTTCAGTTTGCTCTGATAGGTTTTGTTGGTCCTCTTAATATACATTTTCCACCTCATAATATGTTTACAATGCTAAAGAATAATCAGTTTGAAGATGTTACCTTTTATCCTAGTAAACCTGCTGTAGGATTAACTGCCTTTACAGATGCAAGCAAAATCAATCACACAGCTGGATATGTTTGACAAACAGACGATGGTTGGAAAGAGCAGAAGATATTTGGTCATTTTTCCAATTTGCTACAAACACTAGAGCTAAGTGCTGTTATTGCAGTATTTCAACGATGGCCTGACACTCCTCTTAGTATTGTCTGCGATTCTTTATATGTTGTAAGCATTGTTCAACGTATTGAAAGGGCAATTTTACAAGAAGTCACTAATCACAGGTTGTGGATCTTGTTAAAAACCTTACTACATCTTGTGAATACTTGTAAATGTACATATTTTATTATGCATATTCGCAGTCATTCAGGCCTTCCAGGAAGCCTTAGTGAAGCCAGTAACAAAGTGGATAAATTAGTTGCCCCAGCATGGGCAAGACCCTCTCTAGATATCTTTCAACAAGCTCGAGCATCCCATGCCTTCTTCCATCAATCAGCAAAGATGTTAGTTTGACAGTTTGGACTGTTCCCAACAGATGCCCGAGGCATTGTGCAATCTTGTCCCGATTGTCAAGGCCAAGCAGCCAAGCAGTAGGTATAGGCCTTGGAGTCAACCCTCGAGGCCTCCAGCCTCTTCAGCTTTGGCAAATGGATGTGATTCATGTACCCTTTTTCAGGAAACTGAAATATGTCCATGTTACTACTGACACTTTTTCTCACTTTGTCTGGGCCACTCCTCTGGCTGGTGAGACTGTGCGCCATGTAATCATACATCTACATAGTTGTTTTGCAGCTATGGCAGTACCTTTACAGCTAAAACCAGACAATGCATCTAGCTACACTTTCTAGATTTTTGAATACTTGGGGTATTTCTCATATCACTGGTATTCCTCATTCTCCTACAGGACAAGCTATTATTGAATGAACACATCAAACTTTGAAACAGTTTTTGGAAAAACAAAAAATAAGGGAAGAAGGACTTACACCAATAGCAAGGATACAGAAAGCTGTATATGTTATGAATTTTTTGCGACTGACAGGAGACTTTAATGACACCCCCTCCCCCCTTGCTATAAAACATGGTCAGGCATTAGGTTCAGGTTATATGACTAAAACTCTGGGTATTCTGGTCCAGTACAAGGATTTGGAAACTGGCATTTGGAAAGGTCCTGAGGAACTAAAACTAACTGGTCAAGGTAATATGTGTGTAATTACAGATTCTGGTCTGCGGTGGGTGCCACCTCGATGGGTGAAACACTGGAAAGAGTCAGCACTGCCCCAGGACACCCCCCTTGTCAGTGACTGAATGAATTGAAATTTGAGCTTAGGACATCCGTTTTATGGATGTTTTCAGTCCTTCTTAAAGTGAAGGGAGCAACCTTTTTTACATTAAAGTAAAAAAAAACAAAACAAACAAACAAAAAAAAACCCACCAAAAACACCACCACCCTCCACCCCCCCTCCCAACCTTCGCCGGTTGCCACTGCAGCTGCGAAGACTGAGGACAGAGATGAAGACGATCCTTTTGACTCAGGCCCTATTGACCCCGAGAAGGAGCCTGTGCACTGCTCCTAAGGTTCTGATGCCTGATAATTCTGATGCTGACCTGGATGGTCCTTTTGACCTGGAGTCTATTCATCTGGAAAAGGAGCCTGATTTATATCCCCCAGATCCTCATGTTAAATGCACAGCTGTAAAGGGAGAAGTGAGACCAGTGGGGGATGCAGATGTATTGTGTGCTTTCCTGGTGGTGTATGTTCTGCATCAAGACCCGCAGTGGGAAGGTCTCTCGTATGCTCTTATCAGGAGTATCGGGCAGACTGTGATGGACTGAGGACTTATGACCCCATATACAACTCATTTAATACATTCTCTCTGTGATACTCATGTACTAGAAGCTGGTAAAAATAAGTATGTCCAGGTTTCTATCGACCTTTGGAGACCTTTATAAATACTGCTGGCTACTTCTTCCAACATAGGCTGGCCACCTGTGTCGGAATGAGTGTGCATTTTGGTCAGTATAAAAGCCCAAGCCTCATGCGATGTGGGGGAGGCAGAGCCTCTGCGGGGACGCCTGCTAAGGTTGAGCCTGCCACCTCGCACTGCGATGATGCTTTTTGGAGTTCGTTTTCCTGTTAGTCTCCACAGGGTCCTTGTGCCACTTTCTGTATGTGGGATTGTGTAGTGAAAGTAATGATTGTTGGGATTTTGTGCTTCAAATATTGTAGTTGTGTGGACTGTGCTTGTGGGATCCCATGTGTGTGTGTGTGTGTTAAGGGCAGACAGTGTTCTGTGTATTTTTTGTTGTTGGGTTCATGTAAAAGTTTCTAATAAATAGTAGTTTAACATTTCAGACAAGAAAGGGTTAATGCAAAAGTGAAGTTGCCGGCAGATATTGCTGCCGAGCAGGCCGGCGTTTGTAGCTGTGCAAAGCAGGGTGAGCAACTTTGGAAAAAAAAGTTATTTGATAAAAGTTCAGTTCCCATGCTCAAAGGAAGCTGCTCTCCGATTCGGCTCCCGGTGCTCCACTGGTGGAAGGACCAGGATGGACACCAGAGCCGAGGAGAGAAAAAAACAAAATAAAACAAAACCAAGCTTAATATGTTTAGAGTAACCTGGGGATGAATCCAGGACTTGGAGGAACAGATAGATCGGTTGAAACAAGAACTGCTAACTGAAAAGGCGAGAGGGGTAGTGCAACCACAAGCCTTACGAGCCGTCACCTAAGCAGCATCAGGGTGGCAGATACAGAACCTATCTACTTCTCAAGAACTGATAACCTGCAGGAGGGGGTGTATTTGTGTCCTCCTGCCTACAGGTCCATGGGGACTGCCTGCAAAGTCTGTCAAGCCTTGCCATGAGCTGGACAGACGAACGGAGGAACCTGATGCCTCAGCTACAGGAGCTGAATGTGAATACCCCAAGTAGAATGAGATAGAGGAAGAGAAAAACCAATGATTGCTAAACATCATTTGGGAGCAACTGAAAAGTAACAGCTTGAATATGTGTGTTTGTAAAGTAGCTATTGTTAGAGGCTTTGATTTTGTGTATGAAACCACCTGTATTTACTAGCCAGTTGCTGATAAGAAACTACACCTTGTATTATATGGATTTGTCACTTGTAAAAGAGATGTCAGAGTATGCAAATTTGTAGTAGCTGCTAGAAAATGCTAAAGCAAAAGATAGAAATATTCTAATACAATGGTAGTGTTATAAAGCAGGTAATGGAACAAATTAAGAGGGTGAGAGAATTCCACTGGTAAGAAATTTCTTTGGCTAGTCCCTTGCTGGCATCAGCATCTTCAACATGCTGCTGCACCCTGTAATAGTTACTCTGCTAATGTAAATCTGTGTGTGTGCCTTGCCATGATAACGACTTGCTATTGGATGAAGCAGGTGAAACTCTGCATTGACAACAAGGTGCAAGGACTGAGGCAGACCAAATGCCTGCTACCACAATCAAGGGCAAGACTGGGTTGGCCTCTGTGTTTGCCACCAAGAACCACCTTTAGCTCTGCTGCTGGCTGCAACCCAGCAGGCTTGGAGCGGTGGGGACACATGCCATGCCAGACCTTGATGTGAAGGATGGCCTCCCCTGTTATCAGAGAGCCATGCAGGAGAAAAAGGGGACAGGCCCAGCAGCCTGTAGTTGGCATATGTTGAAAATATGATCTAGCCCAAATCCCCTGCTCAAGTAGTGTCATCCAAAAGATACATAAAACAAAAAGGGGGAGATGTGGAGACAGTGTTCTCACGGGAGAACACATAATTGGTACATAAACTGAATAATCCTGAAAGATACAGCAAGGCCGTGAGAGGCCTGAGGAAGCTTAAGCAATCAAGATAAGAAGAAGCTGTAATTCACTGAGTTAATGAGAACTGTGGACTGTTGGCAAGCTTTCGAGGTCAAGTTCTCACACCTGTGCTTAACCAATTATGTGTTAGTCTCTAAGGGTCTTCAAGACATGTATCCAATCATAATATGCCAAATCACTATAAGTGCCTGTAAGAAACGGTACATAAAGTGTTAAAGCTTTGTAATAACTTGCCATTCGCTGATCACATTGATTGTTCCTGCGTTGTCCGTTACTCCCGTGTCAACACTGGGGGAGTTACCTGGAAGGCCCAGATTGCTGCTCAGGTCAGGCTGGGTATCAGTTGGCTGGTGGTGAGCAATTGTATTGTGCACTACTTATGTTCACTGTTTTCTTTTCCTTTTCTCCTTTCAGTTTTATATTCTCTCCCCTTGTTATTTCCTTTGTCATTATTATTATTGGTGGTAGCAGTAGTAGATTTTTATTACACCTTAGTTACTGGACTGTTCTTATCTCTACCCATGGGATTTACATTCTTTTGATTCTCCTCCCCATCCCTCCAGGAGTGAGGTGGGGGGAAGAATGGGGGGGAGTGAGCAAGTGGCTGTGAAGTTCTGAGTTACTGGCTTGGCTTAAACCACTACACCACTACAGGTGGGGGAAACAGTAAGTAAGTAAATAAATAAATAAATATCAGGCTATGAAGAACTTAAAGATGCAATAGGTATGGCATTTGAAGCTCTGCAACAGATTTTAAAAAAAATGAGGAAACAGACATATAAAAGTTTAGGCATTTATGCTCATGTTAAAAGAAATCTACATGGGCTTCTAATGAGTTTCATTTCCTTTCAAATGTGAAATATTTCCCACCCGCCTGCTGCTTTAGTTGGCCAGGAGGGAACAGAAGACTCCAGACACAGATTTGCCTTTGTGGCTTTCTCTGCAACACAGACACAGAAACAAGGACATCAGAAGAATAATCAAAGAAATAATCAATTTAGTAGCTTGCAGCTTTTTGACAGGTTTGGGCTAGAGTTGACAGTTAAACAAGGCCTTTCCTTCCAACCAACATACTAAGCTACAAGGTTAGAAACTGGAAACTGCAAATCTTTATAAAGGTAGGCTTTGATTTGTAATGAACTTAACTGCAAATCCATATTACAGAACCTGTTGATATTTCACTTAAGAAATAGGAAATCTAACAAGTACAGCAACTGAGCTCATTGACCTGTAAACACATAAGAGAACAGACTCCAGAGGAATGTCAGAAATTGTTAAAAACAGAACTGTAATTGGCATGACAGCATCTTTTATGTCACTATTTTAATTACATGCAACTCCAGTTTATAGCATCAATTCTACAATAAAAAAAAATGAATGTAAGGAAAAAGCAACTATG
>NW_026902088.1:0-857 GCF_033783945.1 Neopsephotus bourkii | reverse complement strand
CCACAGCCAAAGAGCCAGGACTTAAATCTGCTGCTGGGAATCTTCACCACACAGTGAGCTTTTCAACGGTGTCACCATCATTGCAGTTGCTCCTCACTTTCAGAACTAAAAGTCCACTTGAATCGTACCTCTCAGGAGCTTGCTTTCTCCTGCCTAGCAGCAGAGTGAGTGAAGCACGAACGTCTGAGCTCTGCTCCCACAGCAGAAGAGCCAGGAGGGAAAGCTGGTGCTGGGCATACTAAGCACATAGCATTGCAGCGTTACACATACATTGCAATCCGTCCTCGATTTCATACCTAAAACCCATTTGAATCCAACCACTCCGGCAGTCACTCTGTTCTGTCAGGCACTACAGTGAGGGCACAGCACGAACGTCTGAGCTCTGCTCCCACTGCAAAAGAGCCAGGAGTTAATTCTGCTGCTGGGAATCTTCACCACACAGTGAGTTTTTCAACGGTGTCACCATCATTGCAGTTGCTCCTCACTTTCAGAACTAAAAGTCCACTTGAATCGGACCTCTCAGGAGCTTGCTTTCTCCTGCCTAGCAGCAGAGTGAGTGAAGCACGAACGTCTGAGCTCTGCTCCCACAGCCAAAGAGCCAGGAGGGAAAGCTGGTGCTGGGCATACTAAGCACATAGCATTGCAGCGTTAGCACATACATTGCAATCCGTCCTCGATTTCATACCTAAAACCCATTTGAATCCAACCACTCCGGCAGTCACTCTGTTCTGTCAGGCACTACAGTGAGGGCACAGCACGAACGTCTGAGCTCTGCTCCCACTGCAAAAGAGCCAGGAGTTAATTCTGCTGCTGGGAATCTTCACCACACAGTGAGTTTTTCAACGGTGTCACGGAGG
>NW_026902087.1:0-85961 GCF_033783945.1 Neopsephotus bourkii | reverse complement strand
TAACACAGGAGTCCATAATAGAGTTTTGATAGATAAAGGTAACAATGCTGGATAAGATTTTTAGATGAATTGAAAGAGTGCTATATTAAACATGAATCCAGATTTACTACTAGCTGGGGTTATGGAGAGCATGTACTCAAAAATGGTATTCCAGCCAAGCACTGGAGTCACTGAAATAGTGGTATTTTGAAACCAAGCAGGAGAATTGCTCTGACAGAGACTGTAAGTCTGTCTTGCACCTTTTTATTTGTTTGCTTACAAATAAATTTTATCACATGTATGTGTAATTGATTATTTATGATAAGAATCGTAATCTAAAGATATCAGTAATTAAGTTTTATTTGCTTTGAATCTGTGGTGTTATCCTCACAATGTGTAAAAAGAAATTCTGTAACTTAAAAAAGCTACAGTATTTTTTTTCTGTTTATACTTTTAAGTAAATGTTTTAATTCACTGCAGCAACAGGAGATCTGCTGTACTACTGAATGTAAATAAGCTCTTCCATGCTTGTCATCTTACACTGATAGTATCATAAGACAAGTAATGACAGATTAAGACCTGCCTAGCAGAGGGAAAACTAAATTACAAGACTTTTATTAAGGCATAAATAAACCTATTAACTGTTATCTGGAATACCAATTAGTGGAAGGAGCGCTGACAATTTTATTTATCAACATTAAACACAATTATTAATTACAGACCTGACGAATCCAGCAGTAAGCAGGACATGTTGGGTGTGCTGGGGCCTTAAGTCCATTATATGAGAAGGATGATTACCAAAATCCTGTGGGGAAATAAGTAATTGTAGCTGTAAAATTTTAATTGCCTTGGAATAAGGTAAATTATATTCTCTTGTCTCAGAATATAAATAGTATGGCATTAAGGTACCAAGCCTCACTAATTTTGAACAGCAAATGATTTAGACATCTATAGAGGGAAGGGAAGAAGAGCCAGGAAACCCTCAGAAATTTGCATTGTAAATATTGCAATAAAGTAATTTACCATGTGCTATCACATCTGACATCTTGACCTGGCTTGCATGTACTTGTATCCATCTTACATGTTTTATGAATTACAAAATTCGGACATCAAAGAAAGACTTGACAAAGCATAGCATTGGAGGAGAATATAAAAACAACTAAAAAATTACTCTTTGACAAACAAATCCTATTCTAACGATCTTATCCTACTCTTCTACCCAAAGATTGATAGGAGTAGAGTATTCATTGCTAAATACAGAATTTGTCTGAAAGCCTTTCTGAGATATTTCCTGTGAGCTCAGTCTTCTACTTCTTAATGGAAATTTCCTACTGAATATTTTAAAGATGCTATTTATTGTTGTTGCTTTTTACCACTGAAGAAAGCCCCAAAACTAATAAACTTCGTGATGTTTCTTTGTTGTTGTTGTTTCTTAAAGATCCAAAGGCCCGGCTTTCTGAAAATGTACTTGTAAATGCAGCCAGGAACTCCTTTTCAAAACTTATGAACAAGCTGAATGTAATAATGGAGACTGGAACAGACAGCAGGAGCATTACTTACCTGGAGAAAAACTCCTTGGTACAGAGATTGGCTCATGGACTTCATAAAATAAATACCCAGGCCCTGGAAGCTGGATTATGTGACAGACTACCTGTTACGGTATGCTTATTTATGGTGCTACTTCATGTAACAGTACGTTCACAGCATAGGTTCACAGCATAAGTGTTATGGTGAAGCTGTCTTGATAGTACTGTTAATTTTGTTTCAGATTCTTTATGAGTCCATTACATTGAAGTCAGCTCCATAGAGAATCAGAAGTAGATTTGCAACACCCAAAGCAGTAGGGCGTTAATAGATCTTCTGTTGTCAAAGAATTTAAGAAGAGATTTGATATATCCAAGAAAAATATTTTTTTAATGTTCTGTCAAAATTGTTATTTGCTTTATAAGAACAAACTTGTAATGTTTGATAGCCTTCTTCACTTTAGCCGAAATGAAACAATAAAGTCTTTCTTACATAATCTTTTATTGTGGGCTTTACATGAAAAGAGGTACTTCCTTGAAAATGGAATTTCCAGTAACCCTCAACAGTACACAAAACACGTTCACATTCCTGCGCTCGCATGTGTCTTTTAGAGATGGACAGCAAAATGACAGCTTTATCTAATTTGCTCAGGTACTCAATGTGATTGTTTTTATTACTAAAATAGCACATTTTATAGCATATTATTTTGTTTCTGTTTACTAACAGAAAAGTATAGCATCTTTGCAAAAGAAGATATTTGAATTTACACAAAGACTTCATACAACGGAGGTGGAACGCCATTCACTGCGCCTAAAACTTGCTGAATTTAAATGGAATTTCAGTGAGATGAAAAAAGAAGCTGGAAAAGCCCAGAGCCTCCAAAAGCAATTAAATATGTTTAAGCAATCTGTAAGTATATTTAATTTAGATAATTTAACAAGATCCTACTTTTTACACGATTTTTTTTGATTTGTGTTCTTTCAAAAAACAAGGATAAAATCAATCTTCTATTAACAGAATTTTTCACAAAACTTGCTTTGTAAATGTTACTAAACTGTAAATCAGATCTGTTTAGAAAAATCCCATTTCCACAGGAGTTTCTCTTTGATTCATAAAAAGAGCTATTCTGTGTAAGCTGTATGTTTGGTGTTCAGTAACCCAGGTTAAGTTGAAAGTGTTGGTGTGATATATATATATATATATATATACATATATATATATATATATATATATATACCGTAACATTTGTAGGTTTCACATACCCAGCTGACATGAGGGTATCCAGTAAGTGTGTTCATGGGAAGTTAATAAAGCACAAACGTATTTTAAACTCTACATGGATATTGCTGAATATTATGATAGACATTGTACTGTATCTCTGAGTGTGTGTTGTATCCCAAGCTAGTCTTGGTGTACAAATCTTAGTGTGGTTGTTTCCCTGAAAGAATAAGTTTATGGCAAAGAAAAGAAAGACCTCTACTACATTCTGAGTAGCACGTACACACCCTTTGCTGTCTCTGTTTTACTTAAAACACTATGGATTTACTAACCCATAAATAGCACTGCCTGGCAGGAGTGAGACAACAAAAAGGTTGCCTAACTACTGGAAGCCACAGTGTAGCAAGTAATGGACACAGTATTTAAAGGATTCATACCTTTTGTGGGTTATGAGTTTGTTCCCTGTCATAAAACTGTGCCTTCAGTCCTTACTGGAGGAGAAGACACTTGTTTTAGCATGCTGGATGTTCATTGGGCACCTTTCCACCTATGTGTATTTTCCATACGTTACACTCAGGATTGAGTTTACATTTGAGCTAGCTGAGGAAGTGAATGGATAAGGATTCTTACACATGCTTTACAGATGCACAGTATAAATGAAACAGTTGTGTCCCAGAATGAGCAACCTTTTCTGTAGCTTTGCCCAGTGTTGATCCTGAGGCCTAGTTGGTAGACCTGTCAGTGTCTCCCAATCAAAACAGTTCTAAGCAGGGAATATTTTTTAGGTGATTTCACGTACATTCTGCTTCCTTTTTTATTCAAATGGACAAGGTTAGATCTAATCTCCTCGGTTTTGTTCCTGATGGGTTTTATTCCCTTATAGTTCTGGGACAGTTAGATGAGGTGGTCATATTTTAGATTGTTGTTGAAATGTAGATTATGATTTAAAAATTATTCCTTCTTTCTGGAACATTTTGGGGAGGGGAGGAAGAGCCCAGGAAGATATTTTGTTTGCAGGGTTAGTAAGATATGCATCAAAATGTGGGGCATTGATCTGCATATTTCCTTCTAAATACTGATTCTTTACAAGCTGGGGTGCTAATTTGAATAGAATAATGAAAATGTACTGTTTACAGTACCCTAAATGCTTTTTTTGAAATAATACAGTCAATAAAGTTGTCTGCTGTTTTATTATTCAGTGATCTATCTTTATGCTAAAAAAACCTAACTATTCATCTTTAGCACTGTTTTCGTTTAGAATTTGATATGTTTTCAAATGAAACTCTGAAGTCAAGCATGTAAACAAGTGAATACAATTAGACAATAAAACAGAATTTATTTGCCTTATCAGAAATTGATCACCCATGAGAGGTTTGAAGGTGTGTGTGAAGAATTAAATAACGCATTACATCGGGAGCATCAGGCACAAGTGCTTTTGAATGAACAGGCGCAACAGCTACAGGAGTTAAATAAGAAACTATTATTGCACTCCAGTGAAGAAGCAAACAAAAACCAAGTCTTAAGTGAAACTGTAAAGGTAAGATAATCCTTCTGAAATAGGCACCAGAAATGTACGTTTTGGTGAATAAGCCAAACTTGCAGTTCTTGTGCAAGTTAAATGATAGGAGTAATCACATACCTGCTACTCAGTCCATTAGAATTTTAGGGTCCTCCAAAACCACTTTCAAAATGAAACTTCAAGGTATAATTTATTTTTTCTGCTTTTGGGACTGGGCGACGTACACCAGTATCTGTAATCTGTGGAGTGTCTGTGTTTTACATGCCATCTCATGTTACATAAGAGACGGCAGTTGTAGCTATCATGAGGTGTTTCTAGACTATAGGAAAAATGAAGAAATACAGGAACAGTTTTATTTTTATTAGAGGTCATAAGAATGCTTTAAAACCTGGATTAGCTGTTTCCTGAATATAAACTTAGGATACAAAATGAGCTTCTCAGTTCAGATGCTAGTTGAGAATAAAGAAAGATCCTTTTTCATCAGGATTTAGAATTTTCTCCAGATGCAACAAGTAATGAGGGAAAAGATACTGTTATCAGAATCTGTGATAGCAAATCAAGGAGCAAAGAGAGAATAAGGGGTTTGAAGCTGGGTGTATATCTAATATGGGAAGAGAAGAAGCCTCAGGATGGCAGGCCAGTAATGTGTAGTGACCTGAGGTTTGCAGCTTTTATTTATTTTGTATTTAGAGCAAGCCTTGCTGCTACTGCCTCCTCTTCAGACCCACTACTGTCTTTCCTAGTATTCTGTGAATTGTTAGTTGAGCAAAAGAGACTGCTTTGCTGGTATTTTGGGAAATAGAATAATTTGTGATTGTGAGGAAGATGTAAGGAGGAAGTGGAAGGAAATGTCAAGAGGTGGGAAGAGAACCAAAAAGATGCAAGCTACAAAACTAGTAGAAATGTCAGAAACCATTGTTGAAAATGTAACTGTGAAAATGGATGACAAGGAGCATCACTCGCTATATAACGTTTGAAGTGATGTACAGTGGAGGAAGCTAAAGGATGTTGTTGTATTTATTAAGGAGGATTTTCATTAGCAGTATTACTTATTAAAACTGCTTTGCCTCACTAGGCGAAAGACAATGACATTTCCAGTATACTTCTTGGTTTTTTGTTTTTGTTATTTTTCTTTTTTTTTCCTCCCTTCTGGTCCCCTTACTTTGAGTGTTTCATTTCAATGTAAGAATAAACTTGTCTAGTGTTTAAGTTAGGTTGCTTGTTAATACTGTTGCTTTTTTGTTTTAGATATAACTGCAGAATATAAAAGCCATTAGACTTGTGTTCGATTTCTTTGGGAAATACTTGATTCAAGATTTTTAAATGTTTATTAGGACCGAAAAAGAAGGAAGGAATAAAAGACAGATGTTATCTGAAGTCTTCATTATGATCTACACTTTATACCTTAATCTGTGGTATTTCACCATGTTTTAATTTATATGCAAAACACGCTTTTACATTTTTTCAGAAATGAAGCAAAAAGTCAATTGTAGGCATTTAAAATATAGGATGGAGTTTTAAACAAATCTATTTTATGGATTATTGGATACTGAATTATATTTTGCAGCTTCTGTTTTTTTGTTAATTAAAGACTAGATAATTTTCTCTTTTTTTTTTTTGAGACAGCAGTGATCCTAAAATGCATCCTAACTCCACAAAGTCTTAGCAGTTGTTTGCTACTGGAACAACTGGACTTAGTGTAAAATGCTTGATTATAGCTGATATCTGTAAAGTTAAAATACATTGTAATACTACAGTAGTTGTGAGAAGATGGAGACTAAGAAGGTTGACAAAGCAAACTTTAGAGCTGAAATGTGTTGCTTACAGATTTGGTTTTCTAAGTGTATGACTCTAATTGTCAGTTGTTTCCATGGAGGAGTTTTGAACCAAATTTAAGTTCTAGACTTACTGCCATGTAGTGCCCCTAAACTTCTCTTTAAATAATAGAAGGTTTGTTGATGTCTCTTAATTCCTTCTTGTTGTTCCCTACAATAGTGAGAATGAATGTGCATATAAATAATATATTAGATACTTTTACTTTCAATCACTTATTTTAAAACTTACACTTCAACAGTAAGGAAGTATTTTGGTATTCATATACTTTCATGAAGTAGGCTTATTAAAGGAGTAATACTTAATTTCTTAGCTTTATCGGTTCAGATTTTAATCCTGTGTATTTTTATCTTCTTAATGGCATGTACCATAGAGACATCCAAGGTAGCCAATTACATTCAAGGTCAGCTGGAACTAGGCAACTCTTTCACACCAGTTTTTTCTTAGATGAGGTAAATCAGTAGCTGTGATTCCCCTGTCTTTGAAGGGAAACTTCTCCACAAATGCTAAACAGTCATCTCTAACAGACGTAATTTTTACTCCTTATACAAGCATGTCTTAATTCCAGAAAAAGACTTCTTTCTATTGGCAGGCACCATGTGTATATTTGTTTCTTTTTAGGTACGTTAGTATCTATAACGAAAACAGTGTATTTTTAAGGAGCAAGTCATTGAAATTGTTAATGAATGGTTATTCCTACATTGCACTTGTTAGTGTTTCAGGTGCAATGTATGTTAAATCATGTAACTTGCTTCTGATCTGCCTCAAAATAGACTTTGATACATGTTTTAGAAGTCAACACCCTAAATTTTGGCTTTATTTATTCTGCTGAGTTTGGTGAAGCTGCCACTGATTTATGAAAGCATAAAAGAAAAATTATCATTCAGGTGCTTTGATAACAGTTATAGAAAAATGTTTTCTGATGGGAAGGTTTGTCATGTTTATTTTCACCAGCTATTTCACTTAAATCAGTATTGCATATGCTGTGTTCAGAAAGTCTAGTGTCCTTTTCTGAACAGATGCAACCAGATTAGATTTTGATGGAGATTGGGATTGCTAGGTTTGTTTTGGAAGTGGATGTTTTACCTGAACAGGCTCTCTATTCTTCTTGTGGATTTCAAGTGAGGGTGTTACACAATTTGCTGCTTTATGTTGCTTTCCCTTTTTATCCATTTATGCCCACATATTTTCCCTGAAAAGTAATTTCAGTTATTTAAACAATT
Source organism: Neopsephotus bourkii (assembly GCF_033783945.1). NCBI lineage: Eukaryota > Metazoa > Chordata > Aves > Psittaciformes > Psittacidae > Neopsephotus > Neopsephotus bourkii. Next base: position 78,665 of record NW_026902087.1, on the reverse strand, counting down.
TCTTTTGTTAATACTATTGCACACACTTAGCAAGTCAGTTTTATAGTTGGCTATTTCTGCAAATAATGCAGTATTGTAACTTACAGAAGGGTTAAAAGGCCTCACTTGTATGAGAAAGGCCAAGTGATTTTCATGGTTCTCAAATACAACAGTAAAGATTACAGTCATTATGAATAGAAAAATAGGTTTAGGTTTTGTTTTTGTTTGTGGGTTTTTTTGTATGTTGGTTTGTTTTTATGACAGCTTAACTTGTAAAGATTATTAAGACTGGGGTGCACTAAGGGGTACTGTTGATTACCAAAAGCTTGTTTGTCATACTGTCAAGAAATGGCATTTCTGTGTATTGCCTGGTTCTTTAAAGAAAGCAGTATAGCTGATTACCATTAGAGAATTTGTATTAATCAAGCTTAGCATGTTGAAGAGAGGCAAACTCCCCTCCGAGTAGGTTAGAATCTAAAATTTGTAATTAATTAATTTAATGGTTTTTCTTATTTTCCATACTATGTTCTGAACACCAAAATAATGTACAAAGTAGGTAAGAAAGGATTAGCATTGCCATCTGCCCTATTCTTAGTCAAAAGAGGTCATGTGGTTTTGTCTTACAGTAAAATAGAAGTTAAACAGTTTTGTCATGTATTTTAGATTGTGTTAACGCTATTTCTGAAATAAGTAAGCCTGCTCATTCTCCTTTTCTGTTATGTAACATCCAAAACTACTAACTTCTTAGGTAAATAGAAAGATAGATAGCTAGTCTTCAAAGAGTTAGGTTAACTAAAAATTAGCCCTGAAGCTGGTCCTTTGTGCGTCTTTGTTTAAAGATTGCAATGCGCTGTACATGGAACTGAGGTATTTGGGAGGGGATAGTCTTCACATAGTCTTCCTTCTAGCAGCTGCTATCTCTACAGAATAGGAAAGACGCATAGAGAACATCCTGTTGTGAACTGCACCTGTGACATTTGCTTCACAGAAGGAAAGAAATTACTCTGGTGAAGTTTCAATTCTGTTATTCCATGTGCACTTCAGATATCTAACTTAATTTCACATTAAATTTTTCTCTTCTGTGGTTTGTCAATTAATTTTGTATGTTTTGTTGTCTGTCTTTCTACTTTATTATCTTTTTTTATCACAAACTTGTGCATTAAATCTTCTCCTGGTGATATTTCTTCTTCTTGTGCTGATTCTGTTTAGCACTTTAAAAGCAGCTCTTCCTTGTGCACAGCTCTCTTTGCTTTACTTCTGTGGTTAGCCTCTAAGATTCAGGGTCCAAGGGTTGCCATGTTTTTTTTCTATTTTAGAGATCACTTAATTAGGAATATTGATCCCTGTGTTTCCTTGCTGAACTTATTTCCAGTTAGGTTGGTAGGTCTGTGTATTTCCTTTGTTCTGTGCCTAGAACATTCATCAGTATCAGCATGAGTAGTGTGGGAGGGCTGAAGTCAGTACATGGCCTTTAGAAAAGTATTGCTCCATTGTCATCAGTGAAGCAGCTAGCAACAAAGTTGTTGAAGGTCTGCCTTAATTTTTCCGAGTCAGGCTTTCTGGTAAATATATAAGTAATGAGGAGAATAGGAGAAATAATAAGGTTAAAATTTGTAGAACTAAGTATGTGTTCACATTATCATGAAGTTCAAGACAACAGTTCAGAATTCTGCAGTATGAGTCACACAAACATAAATTGATTAGAATTTCTTATTTTGAAAGGATATGGTCATTACCATTGTGTTGCTGTTTCATTCCTCTGCAGTTTCTCTTTTCTGTGGTTTTGCAGGTTGAATGTTGGTAATATTTCATTGTAACTTGAGCAATGTTAAGATTTTACATTGGAATTTGAACACTCACACCAAGTGAACGTTTTTTTGTTGTTTCTTAAATTATCCTACTACTCAATATTTTATTGGTTAGTAGCAAGAATTTTATTCAGCCTGGTTTTGTCAGGCAGATTCTTTACTATCTTTGTATGGTAAGAAAATAGTAAAATAATGTCCAAAATTACTTCAGCTTTACATGGAGAGAAGAGTGAAAGGAATTGCCAGTTTATTACATTTATGTTCAATTTAGGCAGGTTTAAATGTTGTTTATCTCATGAGAAACGACATGCCTATATTAGAAAAATTCATATTTTATTTTTAATGTGTTAAATAATTTAAAGCAACTGAGGATTTTGCTCTCACCTTGTCAACAATTTGGCACAGAGAGAGCATGGGAGTAAGTCATGGTTACATGACGTCCGTTTGGTTTATCTTTGGAAGGTAATTATGAGCAGGAGTTTATTCCCAAGTAAGAATAGGTTTTCCCTTCTATAAAAATAATGAAATAAGTTTGATCATGCTAGTCTGATTCAGTAGACTGAATTTAGCAGTGATTTTTATTAATCATGTGCTAAAGTGCTCTTCTAGTACTTTGCAGATGAAGGCAAGTAACCAAGACAGGTAGAACTGTGCCTAGGAATAATGAAACTAATGGGGAAACAAGATTCAATAATTTGGACTGCAAGTTACTTTTCAACAGATGGCTAAGACCTTGGGGTCTTTTGTCTATTAATGACGGGCACACAATGAAACCTAGGGTGCTTTAGTTATACCTTTATAATGTACTAATGTTGCCTGTTTTACAGAATACTTTTTATCTTGAGTCTATTTGCTGCATTGTGCTATTAAAAAAAAACACAACAGCCTGACATTCTGACAAAGGATAAATAAAGAAAAAGGAAGACTTAACAAAGTAACTGCACAAACCAGAGCAAGTTTTACAGTCTTCTGAAAGTAGCTTCCAATATTTTCTGGGTATTCCATTTGTAGAAACTATTTGCCACCCTTGAGGGGAAGTAAGTATAAATGGAACAATATTGGTATCTAAAAGCTTAATGGTTTTATTGCTGCATTGTAATAAGCACCTTTGTCCATGACCTTGGAATTTACAGGGCAGTGAGAAGGATTTATTGACATGTAATTTGGAAGAAGAATGGGATTATTGTGTAATTACAGTATGCGGTTATTAAGCATATGTACTTACATACTGTTTATCCCTGTTATTTCAGGGCCTTCAGCTGTGTTTCAGTTCACTCAAAAAAACAGAAGGGCTTCTTGGTAAATCCAGCGTCAGGGAGATCTTTGTTATGTTATTGGGTCAACTGCAAAGTAAATTTGTTATCTTGACATATGTAGAGGGGATCAATAGATCTTTAAAAACAATATGTGGTATTTTTTAAAGAATGTTCTAAACCCTAGTTTTCGTAGTAGTTTAAATATCAATGTGTAGAACTTTCTGCTATACAGGTTCTTAATGCACAAATCCTTTATACGTAGATTTGTTTCTTGATGCTCTTTATCTAGGCTGTCTTGAGGATACCATCATTTTTTCACCTCAGGTTTTCCCATGATCTTCCTTTCTACTGGTGTGAAGCTAACTCTAGAAGATCTTTATATTTTCTTGTGAAACTATATGTAACTAACTGTCAAATACTGGAGTATAATTAAGCTATTAGAATAAAGTATGTATCTTAACTGGCATGAGGTTAAAGCAACAGATGCATTCCTTTGCAATTTGATCCCCTTTTTTGGCTACATACAGTACAGCACCTGTGCCTATTTTTTATGCAATTTGGTTATGAATTTAATTTGGCAGTCTATTTTAATTAGCTACTTGATGATGTTATCTTCTTTTAATCATTAAAAGCATGGAAGCTCTTCAAGATTGCATCAAGGTAACAAACTCAAATTATTTTCTTATGTTGCCTAAATTTTTGTTGACTTATACAGTGTGCATTTGTGCAAAACCCACAGAAGTTCTTGTTGCTTGTATCTTTTTAGTGTCTCAGTTAGAAGGACTTAAAATTGTTTTTAAACTTTCTAACTAAAGTAAACTCACCTTAATTGTTTTTTGTGGATTTCTTTTTTTCCCCCTTTTTTTTGTTTGTGGACTATACAGTAAGTAACTGAGTGATTTAAAAATTATGAATATAAGGTTCTCAATTCTGAGTAACAGTCCCAAGATTTTATTTATAAATAGTACTTTGCTGATGTACAAGAAAATTTCTCAGGTGTGAGAATGAAGAAATAAGTGTTTTTTCTTAAAAAAATCTAATAATGATTTACGTATCACCCAGTAGGTTTCAGAAGACATATATATTGCTGTTGCTTCTATGGGTGATTAAAGCAGATAATTTTTCAAGTACCATCATGGTGTCATTTTATCTTATACATAGAAAATACATCAAAAGCAGATAGTATGAATAATAGTTTAATAGTTGCAGTGATTTATTGCTGTCAGTGTTTACCGTGTCTTCTTCAGAATGTGTGTGTGCCATACTCAGAAAAATGTATTCCATGTTTAAGGCTTTTGCTCTAGATTGGCACTTGGTATGACACAAAACATATACAGAAGGAAGGGAGGCACCCAATCAATATGCCTTTATAGCACTTTGGTCTCCTCTCTGAATACTGAGGTGTAATATCTTTGAAGATTTTCAGCAGAATGATTTTAAGTTGCCTTTTATATTACTTAGATTTTGTTTTACTGTGTAAGTTCTAAGGAGATGACTTCCAGTTTTTAATGAAGGGAGGGATAGGGGTGAACTGCATAAAAGAATAGGTCTTTTAGATGAAATTACATATTTATCAATTCGTTCTTATTTTATTGAGGTTTAAATAGTAAAAGGGATAAAGAGAATCATGTATGCAAGTTTTCCCCCTCCAGATACTTCATGCAGCAGGATGTGGCTGCCATAATATTAAAATAAGGTATGCATACACTAAACAGCATTTGGGGATGTCTGTGGAAACACACATACCTGAATACAAATGTATGGTTTGGTCAAAACTCTTCTGAAGAAAACCAGATTGCTTGAATGTAAACTGTATAAAGTGACAAATCTGCCAAAGCCCACACTACTGTTAGCACCATGTTAAAAAAAGGTTTGTCCAGTTCATTAATTAAAGAAAACTAAAATCTCTTGCTGAAGCAAGATCAAAACTTTTGGTGGCATAAATTGACGTACGTGGCATTGCCCATAACTGCTTAATGTGGTGGCTCACACTAGTGCGCTAGTGTCTGGTGGGGTTGTGTAGCAGACACACTCTGAAGTTACTGCAGAATGACCTGCAACAGTAAAACACCTTAGCTGGGATCATCAGTATACTGAGGTCATGGACAGGTGAATTTTCTTACTCAGAACTGAACATTAAGTTCTATTTAGAAAACTTCTTGAAACTATTCTAAAGACTGTTAGGATTCCCATTTTTTTGAACCAATGTCTGAAGTGAGGACATATAGCCAGCATACCATTACACTCGTTTCTCAGATCAGGTTCTGAAGCAGAATGCTGTGTGATTTAACCTGTCCCTGATGACTTTTTAGTCAGTGTCCATATTGCCATTGCCTTCAGATTGTATGTCTTTTTAAATAAAAAGTGGGAATGAAGTTGTGGTTATTTTATTTGTGGATAACATTCCATTGTCATTGTTAATAATTTTATTGCTGCTGTTTCTCCTTCTTCCTAAATTATCTTTACTGTTATGATTTAGAAATATTCCAAACAAATTGAGTGATGCAGATCCAGTGGAAGAATAGTTTTTGAAAGCTTAATATAGTTTCTTCCTGGATTTAGAAATGTCACTGGTAATGCGAGATCATCAAGACCAGCAGGACATGATCAGAGATGAATGGTTTAAACCCAGTTCACTGATAATGAAGTGCAAGAAATGTGCAACATGTTGTGTCATCATGGATACCCAGCTGCTGCAGGGCTGGATCTTGTCTAGTCTGTGGTTACTTAGGGTTAGGTATTGTGGTGGGAGAGGAATTTACTGTTCTAGGGAGAAAGAAGGAACACCAGTCCTGAGGTAGGATGTCAGAAGCGAATGAGGAGTGAATGTTCATGTACTCATGCCACCATACGTGTGATTCCAAGAATTTATCCTCACTTAACATCAACAGTTTTTCTAATACGTAGTGATAAAGCCTTAGTTTTTCTAAAATTGTCTTTGTCCCACTAAGGTGGTATAATCCTCTGCAGCTTTCCAGTAATACTAACATAATTCACTTAGCTCAGAAGATGGTAAAAATGTCTAGATTATCATGTGTATAAATTTTATTTATTTTATGTACTTTTAACAAACATCATTTAAAAGTAGGGCTTAATGATTATCTCTGATTGGGTTAGGATATGCCTGGAAAGCCCAGTGCGTCTTGGCATTTAAAAGGGGGGGCCCTGAATTTTTCAACTTCTGTTTCTCTGAAAATGCAGAGTACCTACCTAACACATTTTAACACCAATAATTTTGGTTGCTAATATTAATGTTCCATTAGGATCTAGTTAATGTGTGGGTAGTTTATATTTAGTGATTAATTAATGTAAAAGCTGTCACAGTAGAGTGAGTGTAGCATGAACGTCTGAGCTCTGCTCCCACAGCCGAAGATCCAGGATGGAAAGCTGGTGCTGGGCATAGTAAGCACATAGCATTGCAGTGTTAGCACATACATTGCAATCTGTCCTCAATATCATACCTAAAACCCCATTTGAATCCAACCACTCCGGCAGTCACTCTGTTCTGTCAGGCACTACAGTAACGGCACAGCACAAACGTCTGAGCTCTGCTCCCACAGCCAAAGAGCCAGGATTTAAAGCTGCTGTTGAGAATCTTCACAAACACGCTGAGATTTTCAACACTGTCTTCATCATACATACAACAGTTTTGTTTAGTTTTACTTATGTTGAAGCTGAGTAACATGTGAACACAGGGTGTCATTTTTGGAATAAGTGAGATGATGTGAAATTATTCAGGAATAGCTACTGTGTTTAAATTAGTAAGATCTTTTAATTCACAAAAAAACTCAGTGACTTCATAAAGCATTTTCAGTCATCCTTTGCTAAGCATTTTGAGCTAATGCAATTAAAAAATGCATTCTGTGTTGATCAGAATAGATTTCCTCTTGAGAAATAAGTCTGTCTGCATTGTAGCACAGAAATACTAAACCTGGCTCTAATTCTTTGAGGCATTGTAATCCACCCTGAACCACTCACTGCAGGTAAAGTGCTCGTAGTACTTAAACTTGCTTGATGTCTGAATGCTATGCTGCAGTTAATAAATGATCCATTGTTTAGACATACATAGGTTATGCCATTCACTTTCACAATGTGAATGCCTACAATTTCAAGCAACTTTTGTAAGCAAAATATCTTGCAAGATGAAGATGTATGCATTTTCCCAATCTAACCCATTGAGAGAGTCTGGAATAAATTTTTATTGTATCACAGCTGTTTTTTAAGACACCTGCACCATCTTTTACCTTATAATTGTCTTCGGATGATTGCTTGACTTTTTTACGATACTGTTTTGGCTAAAGCTTTTTGCTGCTAATACAGTTTGTGCTCCAGTATTATCAAGGTTTCTTATATAAACTATCACAAGCAATTGTATTTGACATTGTTTCAGAAATGTGAATATACGTCTGCAAGTATCCCTTCATTCACTACTGTTTTGTTGGTTATTTATTAAAATCATTACTGTTTTGCTTAGGAGACCCACATGTGCTCTGTGAGCTCATTACACAGGGCACTTTCAAAGACATGGAGAGCCATTTTGTACCTTACATCCACTGTGATCTGTACGCTATGTTTCATTGCTTTCATGCTATTTCATGTACTTCAGACAAGTGCCATCACATATCCTCTCTCCGAATGCCAGCATATGAAAAGATTGCCACTGTCAGAGTGAAGGTCCAATAGCAAAGAAGTTAAAAAACAGCTGCTTTTTATGCAAAGCAGATAGAGCTCATTCAGGTGTCTTCTTAAGTGCGCATGTTTTCTTTTCCTAGAGAAGTTTAAACAGCACATGAAAGCATTTGTTATTATGCGTGGTCAGCCTCAGGTTGGTTCTGCTTTGCAAGGATCAATGGAGTTAATTTCAGACTGTTTTAAGACACTACTGCAGCTGCTATTAAACATACAGTTGATCCAGATACAGTATGTTGATATTGCAGTTTTGTTGCCAGTTGAGAGAAGTGGAAGTTTATCTTATTTGTCGACGTGGTCTAAATGTATATCTTAGATGTTCTTTTTTTTTTTTTTAATGTATTGATGAGAAGTCTCAGGGTTTGTTTTTAATGGTGGGGTTTTGTTTGTTTGTTTGTTTTTGCCACAGAAACTTTTTTTCCCTGATACTTTTAATCTCATTTTTTGCTAGAAGTTTCATTTTGAGTTGTTCTTGATAGTAAGAATTCTTTCCAGGAAATAACCTGTGGAAATTCAGATGTATAGTTTGAGATAGCACAATTTGGTTTGCCTTGCAGTCATGCACACTAAAAATGCAGTCACCATTAAAGAGTAACATATTATACCTTTTGGATTTGAACCTTTTGAAGACGCAAGACTTCTCTAGGTTATCTATAGACTGTCTGCTGAAGGGCATTCAGAGACCATCCTGAAGATTATATTTGCCAACAGGGATAATGGGAAATATATTTCAATTGGTTCAGGAATGGATGCCAGTTAAACTTTATATTCTTTTTTTTTATTGTGGACTTTCATTAGTTATGTGTGTAGGAGAGTTTTCAGGATGTATTCAGTGTACAGATCTTTTAAAAAGTAGTCTTTTGCATCTAAATTAAAAGAAACTTAATTCTGAAGACAAAATCTTTAATTTCATAAATTAGTTCATAATACACACACAGCAGTGTATTTTCATGTCTTGTAGTTATGTTGCATCTGTGTAATTTAAATCTAATTTAGTAAGCAGTTTGATCTAGGTTTAGCTGATCTTGGAAAATATGCTCTCTGTAAAAATGCCACACATGCTTTGCATGAATTTAAACTATGTGACTGTCACTATTTGCCTAGGATGACTGTCCGTCTGTTACCTTCTGAATAGAGAGGGGTTTTGTGTGCAAAGAATGACAGTGTTAAACTGATTTATTTTTGTAACTGATTTTAAAGAAAGAGATTCCTCACTGTAATCTTGTTGAAATTATTTGTGGGAGGACACAGCAAACAGATATCCAATGGGATTTTTCTTCATTGCAATTGGTTTCTTGCTGTTCTTTCCAACAAAAGTGCTTTCATGCTCAGTTTATGGGGAAAAAAAAGCCTAAATCTAAAATCTCTCTAAAGAGAACTCTTTTAAGGATTCTGATGGAAACTCAACTGATCTATGACATTTTGAGGGACTGTAGAGCAAGAAGTGCAGTGATGTCTGAATTGGCACCTGAATCCTAGACACTGGAACTAAATATATAACTGGCATTTATGGAATGTCAGTAAATTGGAGTTTGGCTTCTAAATTGGTTCAGAATCACTTGTGCTTGAAAGTGAAAGCTCAGCATCTTCATAAAACTGTGTGCAGACATAGTAGGCTTTTAAAACCTTCATTCTTCTTATCATATTTAGCCTCAACTTTCTAACAGTTGTAATTGTCCACAGAAAACATTTCAAGATAAATGCATTATCAGGTTTTGAAATTTTCTTATTTTTGTAAATACTAAGACCTGGGGGTGAAATAAGGGCTATATTGTGGATTAAGTGAAATATCTCAAGCCTGTGCTTTTCTGATAACTGAACCTGAAGTGACCTTTCTCAGACACAATTACAGAGCTGTATGTTTTTCCTTTAATTTCATCAGGGGTTTAATTAGTATACAAATAAAACTTCCCTTATCTTCCTTTCTACCTAATTGGCTTGTCTTCGCTTATATATGAAGAATGTGAAAATGGGCTGTAATTAGGGTGACCGTGTTGACCTTTTTTTCTCAAATGTACTGTTGCCTAAAGGCCTCAAGGCCTAAAACCAGTGCTTTGGATTATTGCTTTGCAATCACTATGGCTCTCCCACAGGTTTTCTCATGAGCAGAAGGGCTTTGGGTGCTGCAGGTTCCCACTGCTTAACGGGATCTTCATTCTTCTCCCACTAAATGTTTATTGATTATCTTACTGCTCCACACTCAGCCTCCAACAACTTAATATCAGGTGACAGTCAGGAGAGTTCTCCAAGTAATTAGAGTAGAGCATTGAGGGAACAATTAGGAGCAGAGTTATTAAACTTGATTTATCCTATTCTCTCCTGAACACTTTCTTAGATATCAGAACATCACACTTTCACAATCTACCCTGGCTGAGAAATTACTGGCTAACCTGCTGCTTATCATTGTTGCCTTGCTGCCTTGAGGCACACCCTCTTGGTTTCAGTCACTCAGCTGGAAATATTAGAGTCCATAAAGTTTATCAAGGGTTTTAATTAGATCAATCTGAAGAAGGAAAAAAAAAGAGGCTTACCAGCCATTATTTTAGAATACTCCACACTGTATTTTAGCAATTTCCAAGGCTTCACTTTAACCCACAGTAGCAAGGAGCTTCAAGTGAATGCTAAACCTGCTTTTAGAGGGCTAGAATCCATTTACATTTTGCTGAGATATTGCAGTGTTACTGATAAGTAAAGTCTGAATCCTTTGGAGATTTCTGTAAATAAAGTTTTGAGTATAATAAAGCAGCTGTTCAGTCAGATATTTGATTTAATCATTTATATATTGCTCTGTCAACAGCTAGTGTGGCTTGCTGGCTATGCCTTTCAAAGAGTTAGGCCTGAATCCCTGTTATTGCTTCATTAATAGGCCTGCACTTGCAATTGATAAGCAAGATTAGTTAGCAGCTCCCAAATTTTGAAACCTTATGGGTCTCTCCTCCATTTTTGGACAGTGATGAAAGCTTTATGCAGAAGCAGACAACTCTTCACCTTCTGTAGAAGGATAGCTATCTAATAAAAATGTAATAAATGCACACCTGTCTTTCTTTACTCATTTAGACCGCTGGAGTCTTGGAGCCAGACACTGTTCCAGCAGCTTCTACATCAAAAGTTACTTGCATCAAAATCATGTATTGTGCATTGTCCAGAGCTCAGTCCTGTGACTGCATTTTGAAAACAAGACTTTTCAATCTGATGGGAAAGTGGGTGAACAAAGCATTGGCACAGAAAACGTTCTCTATGCAGCACATCTTGTTTGTCAAAGGATGGGAATATGGGGGGAGGGGACTTAGTTTTCAGATCCATTTCTCAATGCTGACTTAGCATAAAAGAAACAGTAAACACAGTAAATGGAAGAAGATAATATTCTTTATTCTTAAATTAAAGGTCACTCCTTTGATTCTTCCTAATCCACATCTGGTTTCTTAGAAATAACTTTTCTGAAAATCTGACAGTTCACAAATCCAGTTGTTCGAAGAGGGCTTTGATAGCTGTTGGTTTATTGGGTAGAATTTCCGAAAGCACTACTTCTGGTTTTGGATATCTTCGTGCAAATAAGAAGAATAAGATCTGTGTGGCTGGTTTTTTTTTTTTTTAGATGAAAATCACATTCTTCCTTGAAAATAATGACATAAGAGGCAGAATATTTAACCTGCAGTAATTTAGGCAAGACCAATATTAACATTTCTGGGGTTTAGAGTTTCTGAAATAAAATCCTGATTTTTTTTTTTTTTTTTTTTTTTTTTTTTTACTGATTAATCTCAGCCTGAATTTTGTAAATTGCTGAGAAGAGATTTCAGGTTGTGGTGCTGTACCTTCCAGTTATATGTTGGAATAGCTGGTTGCTTTTTTGTCTTCAGAAATGTTTGAATAAACCTTAGACCAATCCACAGATTTCTGTTTATTTTTCAGGATTATGCAGTTTCATGCTGTACTTTATTTTTTATAGTAATCTTCTGTAGCGTATTGTTTTTTGAAACGCCTTTGTGTCTTAGTTAGGTGTAAAGCTTTTTCAAAGGAATTGAGTTTTCTGTGCCCTCCAAATTTTTATCAGCCTTTTTATATGCTGTTTTTAATACATACCTACAGTGTAATACATCATCTCTGTCTTCCATAGTCCAGGTCAAGTACCCCTGAGTGCAAATTATGCCAAACATTCTCAGAACTTAAGCAGAAAACATACCCATAAATTTTGAAAACAAGGTGCAAGAGCTCAGTCTTGCAACAATGCAGTTTTCTGTCCTATGAGTTTAGAGTCTGAAAGGGAATTTGCATTTTGTAAAATAGTGTTTATAACCACCTATTATAATTTCTTTCTGAAAAGGCAGTTAACAGCTGTATGTGTAACATTTGGCAAACTACAAAATCATATTGTTAATACTGCAGTCTATAAAAGTATTTATTATCCCAACAGAAAGGAGAAGCAACTAGCCAGGTTCTGTATTAATTAGTTCTGTTTAGTGCTATTTGTCATCTATTGGATTAATCTGAATTGATTTAAAGCATGTTTTGTTAATTCTAAGATGAAGAGAAACATTAAAAGAATACACGTACTATTTTGCATATTGGAAAATTAATGTTAAAATATTGATAGCACCATAAAATACTGGTATATTCAAAATTTGCTGCAAAACTGTTCTTAATGCAGTAACAGAGAATTTTAGATTCTTTTTCCTTGAATCCTCAAATTACAGAATAGGGCAGAATATTTAAGTAAATGCTGCTTTGTTTATGCTCTTTTTCTCTGTCAATTATTTTCTTTAATATTCATTTAAAATCAAGTTTTGAGACTGTACTGTTTTCTTTAATGCTGTACTCTTGATTATATCTACTCTGTTTAGATTTAGTATTTCTTAATATAGTACCTGTATCATACTGTATGTACCTGTTTGACCAGTAGATCACTTTATTTTACAAAACATAGGCAATATACTAGAAACTGGGTGATTCTGAGTTTGTAATGTTTTTGCTAGAGAATTCATAAAACCTGAGTGTGTAATGGTCCAAATCTACTTCACAGTCTGTCTGTTTTCCACTTTGTTTAATAGCCTATGGCATAAATTGAAGTTAATTATTTGGGCTGACAAGTAACTCTGTTTTCTGTCTGCTTGCAGAGACTCTCCGAGGCAAAGATGGAGCTGAGAAGAAAAGATCAATCTCTGCGTCAGCTCAATAGACTTCTTACCCAGCTGGAGCAGGACAAGCGTCGACTGAAAGAGAGCATCCATGATGCAGAGAGTGCCCTCTGCATGGCAGTAAAGTGAGCGGTGGGACCTTGGGGAGATCACTTAAAACAGACAAAAGATCAATTCTTACTTTCATGCACAGGGTTTTAGCCCTGGCTAATGTAATGCTAGAAAACAAAAGTACATCTGTCTCTCTTTGAAATTCAGTGATAGTCTTCTAAAAAGAAAACTGTTAGTTCAGGATACTACATGGTATGTTTTCTGTAGTTATCCCATAATAGTGTTCCATATTCTTGGTCCTGAAATAGCATGTGAATTTTGGTGTGCCAATTACCTTACTAATTTAACAGCATCTCTTTGGCAGATGCCCAATGCTGTTTATTTTAGAAATTACTGCTTCTGGCCCCTCCCATTTCTACGTCTTTTTAGAGAGATACAATTTATTATAATAAATACAGAAATGTCAGCTACATGACAGGTCTTAGCTATCAGAGGGTCTGAAAATTGATTTTGGACCTTGTCTTATCTGTGGAACAGGGTAGATCTTTCTGCTAATCTCATAGAGTTTTGAATTTAGACATAAAACCTGTGCCTTCTTATACCATAATCATAATCTTGCCATAATCATAATCTTGAAAAGATTGGTAGTCAAAACATGTTCACTGACTTGTATGAGATTATTACTAACCTATTACGGTCATATAGTCAGATAAAAAAGGTAAGTATTTGTTATCTATTACTCTTACTGTAGTATGTACTTTGGATATAGTTGGTCTGTGGCTAAGATTTTAAAAGTTTAAATTAGCATTTCTCATTATACGTGGCATACATTTAACATCAGAAAACAATAGTTTAGAGGCTGACAAAGAAAAATCCCATACCATTTATTGTTCTACCAGCTTTTCATAACAAATGTATTTTTTAACCCTCTGAAACATAGGAAGAAGGTGAAGGAGGCTTCATTTTTGTTCAGAAAATCTTACTTTAATACTTCTTCCACAAACTGTGTGATTGTAAGAAATGCCTGTGTGGCTTTCAGGTTAATTCCTAATATTTTGTGTGGCTTTAGAGGATAGCAGATGCCTGGCTCATTCTGAGAATGGCCATCTTGATTGTCTTGCAGTGGTGGCCAGCAGTTCTGCTCTTCTTTCCTCCAGAGTAGGAGGCAGTTTTAATAAAAATGTCTATTAATGTGGGTCTAAATTTCCATCTGAAAATAATTTCCTTTTTTATGATGAACACCTGAGAATATATGAGGAACAGACTGACTTCTATGTCAGTAACTAACTTAAAAGTTAATGATGTTGAACTGGCTCTCTAGAGCTTACTTCACCCAGACAACTGGCAGTCACTAGATAAATGAAGCCAGCACAGAAGTGTGTCCTTGTCAATCTGGTCCAGATAAAGGCAGGATCTTGAAGAAAATCTATGTAACAGCTTTATTAGGAGTGTATATGCCAGTCCTACTTTTCTGACCGCCATCCTGTATTTGTTGTTGGGGTAGTATAGATCAAGAAATGAGGAAGCAATAGGCATTCCAGGCAGAACAACACCATGTTTTTGACTGGAGAAAAAGAGGTGCAGAGGAGATCTTGTCCATCTGTACAACTAGCTGAAAGGAAGTTGTAGGGAGGTGGGTGTTAGTCTCTTCTCCCCACTAGCAAGTGATAGAAGAGGGAATGGCCTCCAGTTGTACTAGCGGAGATTGAGATTGGATATTAGGAAAATATTCTTCATCAAAACATTTATCAAGCATTTGAACAGCCTGTCCAGGGAAGTGGTTGAGTCACCATCCCTGACGGTATTTGAAAGACATGTAGATATAGTGCTTAGGGACATGGATTTAAAAGACCTGTAGATGTTGCATTTAGGAACATGGTTTAGTGGTGGACTTGGCAGTTGGATTTGACCTTAAAGGTCTTTTCCTTTTCCACACAAATATATAATTCCGTGACTTCTGTTTTAGGAACTGTAAGAGCTCAAACAAGGTAAAAGACAGTCCTGGAATATTAAGGTGTATCAGCTTTTCTGGCATAGATTCCATTTGATTTTCTCTGTTGTTTTGTTGGTTACGCTGTTCTGTTCTCCTTAGTCAAATGGTATTGCACAACTTGAATTCCATTTCTGACAATTCATAGATGAGACCAAGGGTTTTTATGGCAGCGTAACTGATAAAAGCTGTCTTTCTTACTTAAGCCCTAATCTAATGAAAGGTGTCAAAGTCGAATTGCATTGTCCAAACTTCTGTTTCATAAGGATAGGATCCTTGACTGGACTTCTTTTGGAAAAGGACAAGTGGAATGTTCAGGTTTAGAGAAGACCGGAAGACATTCATATAAGTACATAGTTGTTAGGCCTGTCAAACTGGTGAAACCCACACAATTAGTGTTTTCTGGTACGAAATGTAGTATGTTCCTGCTAGAGCCTGGACTCCAGTCAACATGCTGTTTTTATCCAAGACTGCAGATTTATTCTCCAAGAACATGATAGTTGTTTATCCACAACAGAAACATCTTTCATACAGAACTGTGCCGTATAGTGGTCCATGGACAATTTTTTAGTATTTGCATTGGAGATATAAAAATGAAAGATACAAACATAACAGTTTGAGTCATAAACCATTATTTTTAAAGAGGTGATGGTTATAAAGTAGCAGAAAATTAATTTCTGCATCAATAGAGCTTCAGTTCAATTAACTGTGGTTTTTTTGTTGTTTTCTCTCTTGTAATAGAGACAAACAATTGATAATTAGTCACATGATATCTGTGGAAGCCACTCTTCATAAGGTAAGAATTTGAAGTGTTCTGTCTGCACTTGTATTTCCAAACACATTGAGGTTTTAGAACTGCTTATATTCAGGGAAGTAGGGGTGTAGAAGTCGAAAAGCAACTTCCTTTCCTTAGAGTTAAGTTTCCACCTTCGACTTTTTTCAAGTTAAAAAAATATTCATATTTAGTGAAATAAAATACAATTTTGTAATACTCTGACATCTTAATATAAAGTTTATGTCAAAACTCACCTTCCTTACCTCAGCTGAACACTGTTTCTGGTTACTAAATGAAGACTACTGATCATCCAAACATTTGGTAATTGCTGCTAACTCTCTGCTGAGTAAGGTGAAGGTCATCTGGTGAGGTCACATATGTGGTGGCCGTAAGGCATTTGGCTTTACCCATGCTACTTTAATCTTTGACACATGATAAATAGAATAGGGAAAATACAGTAAGTAATGAGCTGTAATAAAAAACTTTCATCATACATTTTTAAAAGCCTTTTTTAAAGTTGAGTAATAATCTCAAATTTTCTCTTTGACTTGTCCTGTTTTGCCCTGGTATAGTATTATTTGAAGTTTTAACAAAGCTGTATATATTAATTACAAGTGTTGTTTTCAACTGTAGCTCTGATTGTTTTGTAAGTGTTCTTAGTCCAGCGCAGCACAGAGCAAAAGTGGGTTTATTACCTTGGAGTGTTAATTTCCCTTATAAATATTGTGAATTCCCAGCATCATGGGAGTCTACTTCTTACCTTAGTTTCTGTGTCCACACAAACTACTATCAACTGAATTTTCAGGTACCTTCTTCAAATTTCTCTTTTCTTTAATGTTCACAAAAAGTGACAATACCTAAACTGTGTGCTTTAAGTGTTGCAATCTGTACTATTAGGGAATGTCTTCGTTTCTGTCCCATCTTTACACTCACTTCATTTAAGCTTGGAAAATGTATGTAATGCAGAAAGTGCTGTTTTGTTACAGTAACATGTGCATGTAACATCCTTGGCCTTGAGAATTTCTTGCAAGTTTACTTTTTGATTTAGAAAGCTGTGCTGTATATGCACAAGGATTGAAATGTTTGGAGAAAGGTCAAGGGAAGTTCACGTGCTTAGCGCTGATTTTTCTGATGCAGAAAATGGATCTAGGAACTGCCATCTTTCTTTGAGATGTTAGTTACCACACCTGCTTCTTAGTTCTTGATGTTGTTAGGCCTAAATCGCATATTATTGGATAGTAGAGTAATTTATCCTTTCTGGTTTGTCAACCTAAAGAATGAAGAAAAGATAAGAATTAGAAATGTCAGGATGCTTCTTTCAGCAGGAACTAAGAAGAATTGGTTGTAAATCATTCATAATTTGAGATATCACCTCTCCTGGAAAAATAAAGGGAAATTATTTGTCTTTGTTTGGGAACTATCTGAAATGTAAACCCTACACGATAATGGTACCTAATTATCTAATGAATTTGGCTTATTTGTAAACTATCAAGTTTACACTGTTCTTAAAGATTTTCTTACACAGTGAAACATCAAAACATGATGAAGTAGATGAAGTACTAGTAAAGGAACCTCAAGCCTGTCTTTTCTGCTGTAGAAATTCTGAGAACTGCTTTTGTTTTCAAAAGAGAAATCAAAAGAAAATGGATAAAGTTCAGAATCATCTGAAGTTGAACGAATATTACTATTAGCTGCAGGTACATTTATGGGAGTTTGAAATTGAACATTGTGGTATATCTGTGTTGATGTATTCATGAGCGAATATCCACAAAATTCCACTTCATCACTTGCAGGATCTGTGTTATCAATGCATAATGCTAATTTTTTGCTTATATTGCTCAGAGAGGTTTTACAGACATCCTTTGCAATCTTAGACTCAGAATAAGACAGTGTATACTGATATCCATTAAAGCGACCCCGCCCGTTTATGTACATTCTCACTACAAGAATTCCGGAAGGTAGCAGTCTGCCTTTGCGTGTACTTGAGTGTAACATTCAGCAAACAAAACAAGAACAAGTGCAGCTGAGGGAGACAATCTCTCTGTATACTTCTAGTACAGTTCTAGACAAGGGATCATTTACAGCACTTAACTGCCCCCTGTGACTTAGTGGAAAATCTAGTATCATATATTTGGCTTTGTGAATAAGTGCTTGGGCATGCTTGTGCCCAGAATTATTCTTTTAAGACCATTTCAGGGCCACCTTTTAAAAATTCTCATTAATATTTTTGAAGCATAATGTGGAGGAATTTTAGCATGTGCTATGCCAAGAGAGAAACTTCTGTTCAGAGAGTTCCATATCCTTTGTAACCTGCAAGATACTCTTTAGAGGGTCATTTTTTGTCTTATACTGGGTCTTGTCATGTTAGCTAACTTCATCTGACTCCTGGAGCTAGATTATTTGTACAAGAGCTCCTGATAACATTAAAATAAGAGCTCTGTCTTGGTTTTATACCATCTAAATATTGAGGACAAATATCTAAGTGCAAAATGAATGTTTTACCTGATAATAATAGTAGTAACCACCAAAACAACATTACCAAGGGCAACAAAGGACCACAGGAATTTTGCTGTTGGTAGTGGGGTTTGTTTGGTTTGTTGTTTTTTTTTTGTTTGTTTGTTTGTTTGTTTTCTTTGTTTTTCATTTACATTCAGAAAACAGGTGCTTTTTTTTCCCTCCTTCCCTCTGTACTTAGAGGATTTGTGTCTGTGACTTGACCAATTCATTTAAAAAAAGAAAAAAACTGAATGTAGGATGCAAAATGATAACAAATAAATAAATCTTTACTAGAAGTCTTACTAGAAGAAAATCCATCTGTTTAAAGTGCAAATGTAGAGTTTCCTGAAAAGTCTTCTCATCAAGAGAAAAACTATTTAAGTAAATATCTTATTTAAAGGGCCATCTGCAGTCCTTTTTTTGTGTATGAAGAATAAATGATTTTTTTAAACCTTCAGAAAAATATTTTTGTTCTAAATATATCCGTAGCAAACTTAATTTCATTATTAATTTGATATGTATTTTTTAATACTGTTTGCATAAACAGAGTAAAAGACATTAAATCTGTTCACTCTATACAACTGGATTCCTTCACGTGTGTAGATAATGATTTACAAGTTACAGTAAACCCACTAGTGGAAGAAATAATTTTGCACTATCTCTGCTAAAATCTTCAGTCTTCCCCTTGTATTGCTTCTCAATTGGAGTGTTTGTAGTGGCTTAACCTTGGCCAGCAGCTGGATGCCCACCTAGCTGGTCTCTCACTCCTCCTCAATAGGGAAGGAGTACAAAGTAGAATCAGAAAGTTTAGGGATTGAGATAATAGCTGGGGTGATTGCATACCCGTTACTGTCACAGGTAAACAAACCAGAGTTGACTTGGAGAAAATTATTTTATTTATTAAAATAGATATGGATAGTGAGAAACAAAGACAAAAAAAAATATCATCCATCTACCTATTAGGCGCACCTTCACTCCTGACTCTTCTTCCCATGCTCTGAGGTGTAATGTGGGGGGTCGAGGGGCAGGGGATTGGATTTAGTCCGTAACAATTCTTCTGTGCTGCTCCTTCCTCCTCATATTGTTTCCATGCTCCAGTGTGGGCTCTCCATGGACTTCAGTTTCTTCATAAACTATCCACCTGCTCCAGCATGACGTCTTTCACTGTCTACATTGTGGATGTATGCTTCTGTATAGCCCTCTCTGTGGGTTGCAGGGAAATAATCCACTATCCACTAATTCAGTGCCTCAAGCACTTCCCCCACCACTTCTTGTCTGCTTTTGGTATTTGCAGGGCTGTTCCTCACTCTTTTTTTTCCCTCCTCCTCTGCCTGTTTGGTAGTTTTTGCCCTTTCTTAAGTACATTTTCATAGAGGGGCCGCCATCATGGCTGAGGGGCTCAGCAGTGCCCTGTGGTGGGTCTGTTGAAGATGGCTGGAAACAGCTGTGTCCACCACAGGGCAGCCACTGGGCAGTGCCTGGGCACCTACACCTGATATAGTGCTGTAACTACTTCTTCTTCAGCTTCCCTAAACCCCTGTTCTCTAAACTCTGCCTGTGCAAAACACCACCATGAGAAGTCATCTAGTGAGTCAGCCTGCACAGTGACAGAAAATTTTTTCTGTTTCCCACTGTAGTCTTCACTACTAAGGTCTTGACAAACTTGATGGGCTGGCAGAGTTTTCAGCTTGTCTCAGCCCTTGCTGCTTAGGATTTGGCCATTTTAACAGGTTAACAAAATACCTTATCGTCACAAGCTTAGACTGTTAGCCACTACCCTGTGAGGCTGATGAGCTGTGATAATAAGTCCATTAAAGCCACAAAAAAAATCCTCCCCCCCAAATCTTTTTCCCAGTACTGGTTAGCAGCCCATTCTGATGTTTGGGGACAGTGCAGGGATCAAAGCACCTATCCACTGTTTTCCTTTCAGTTTGGCACATTGTCAGAAATATTATTCTTCATCCACTTCTGTAATGCACTTCATTTCTGCTGATTGAAAGGTTCATATGCCAGCTGGCAGAACAGCTTCCACACAGACCCATCAGTGGTCGCCTTGAAATCCTTCCACTATTGTGTTTTATTGCCTTGCTGCTGCTCCCTTTCCACCCCTGTTGTCTTCTCCAAAATGTCCCTAAACTAGCTATGCATGAGATTTGCGGCCCACAGTTCTATCAGTTGAAAAGAAATCTGAACACTGTATAGTCCATCCTGTTATATACTTGCAAAATGCAAAGGCAAAAGTATCTTTCTTTATCCAATTTAATGATGTTTTAAAACCAAGATAAAGAGACAGTTGGGGATGGGGTGAGACCATTGAAGACTTGAGAATTAGCAATGAGGTGGCATTAGATTGCTATTTCTCACGTGGTCTGTAGCAATAAAATGCATTTCCTTATGCTGGTGGTTTTATGGCCTGTGAGAAATTAATTTACAATAGGTATAAGTCCATATACAAGTGACTACATCTGTAAAAATGCTCAGAGTATGTGTCATTAGTTAGTTTCAGCAAGAAGACCACAAACTGATCAGGACTTGAGAAAACAGACATTTATGAGGCTTAAGTTAGCTGTCACAGACTTCAATAAGTGTGACCTGATACTTGTAGAGGTACTGATAATCCACAAATGGGGATTTTAGTCTATCATACTACTTAGTTAATAATGATTTAAAAGCTTTTGTTTTATAGAGCTCAACTTGCAAATTTTTCCCGATCCTAATGTCATTCCCCAAGCTGGTTCTTCTGTGTGTTCGGACCCATTAACAGAGTGAAGCCGGCTTGGGTGTGTGCTCAGGGTCTGTTCATCACTGTGGTCCTTGGTTGTTTTAAGCTGTCGCTATCACAAGTCTGTGATACGGTGGGTATGTGCACGTGCAATAAAATCACAAAGAAAACCCAGTTAGAATATTAAAATTCTAAATGACTGCTGTAAGAAGTTTGTAGTAGGAAACAAGCTATTACTTCTCTGTGCTAAGAAAAAACTGCAGTAACAAGATTACTTTTTCTCCTTTTCCATCTCAAATTAGCATATCCTCATTTAAATGTTTCTAAATTACTTTAGTTCCCCCCCCCCCAGTAATCTGACTTTCTTGATCCTTGTTCCTAAAGATCAGTTGTGCAGGACATACAGGTGTTAGCACAGCTGGCTTGCTGATGACAACTCTGTCCATATAGCTGTCTAGTGTGTCATCACTCATATTGTTCAGTGTCATTCTGACCTAGCCAAGCTAAAAATGGTACTCCAGCTCAAGAGGGATTTAAAAACCTTGAAAACCTAAAGATAAGTCATTGCCAAATGTCATATCCATGTGCTTTAACTGTTTTTAGTTTATATATATCTAAATAACTAATCTAATTTCAGGGTGCATTTGTCTTCATATTTTTTTTTAAGCCTGAATACTTTGTGTAGTTTGCCTTCAGTAAGGAGAAATCCTTGTTTGGAACTGAACTGTGAAATTCCTGAGTACATTAACTGTTATTTTTTTCCAGACGTAGGTTCATATTCAGCCCAAGGTCACTGAAATCCATTCTTAGGGGATGTATTGAGTGCACATCCTGCAATTACAGTGAAGTGTAGGTGCAGTGGTCAGTGTTTGCAAAAAACAACTCCGGATCAAATTAACATGTTATTCAACAGAGCATGTAGTGTGCGCGTGTAGTAGTATGGGAAATCTTGAATTAATCAAAAAAGGATAGTCACTAAATATGTATGTTGATACAGATATTTTTAGTAGATTTTTAATTAAGTGAAACATTTGGTATACCTAATTACATTCACATATGGCTACCTACAGCAGGGTATGTTCAAATGTGATTTAGAAACTCCACTCAGAATTCAGACCCTTAGGTTTGGAAATGTATTCCTTGTTATGATGAAACAGTATGCAACAATCTGCCTGCCTTTAATGGGCACTCAAACATAACTGTGATGGCCATTTAACAAGTACCCAGTCAGCTGTTCCATGTATCTCTTTTTCCCTTTCCCTTCTATGAAGCGCTGTTTTGTCTAAGTAAGATACATTGTGATTTGGTGTAGTTTGGTTTGGCCTTCTTGGGGATGAGGGGAGAAAGAAAAAAGAGTTTGAGGGTTGTTTTGTTTTGTTTTTTTTTTTTTTTTTTTTTTTGCAGTTCAATAGACTAGTTTGGTTCTCAATGTGATTCCTCACCTGTTTCACTTTCTAATTGTGGCTATAGTTTCCCATTTTTCGTGTTTGATTTAGAGTGCCTTCAGTTTAAGCAATGCAGTCTTGTCACAGGCAGTTTCTCTGCTTCTGGAGTGGTCCTTGATTGCTGAAACTTCCTGATGGAAAATATGTCTGTGATTATATAGGCCGACATTCAGTAAGATGAGTATACATTTTTTTTGAATGATTTCCTTATTTTTGGAGCAGACTCAGACTCTAGTGTTTATAAGCAAATGATACTAACAGATTGTCTTTTGGATCTGGTGCATTGGTCTGTAATTTTTCGGATGTTGCATGTGCCAGGTCCTTCAGCCAGTCTTTTGGGGTCTGTATTTCCTTAGAGTGCTAACATTTCAGGTATGATCACTGTTTTCTAGAGAGCCCAGACTCAGGAATGACAGTAGAAAGATCATCTGTGTTGGCAACTTACCTGAAGCACTACTGTTATCAACACTATTGAGTACTATTGTTGGTGCGATTTCATTCATGTATATTTACTTGTATTTTTTAGTATAGAGAACATCAACAAGCCATAACTAAACATTAAAAAATTAGGAAGTGTTCATGAAGAATTTAATTCTGTTATCCAGTGTACATGCTTCCGTTAGTCTCCTGAGTTCCATCAGCATTTGTACCACTGTAACAAAGACTTGCCTGTTCAAGTTAGTTACTATATAAAGCCAAGGGAGGTTGTGAATGATCTATCCCTGGCAGCGTTCAAGACCAGGTTGGACGAAGCCTTCGGTGACATGGTTTAGTATGAGGTGTACCTGCCCATGGCAGGGGGTTGGAACTAGATGATCTTAAAGTCCTTTCCAACCCTAACTATTCTATGATTCTGTGATTCTAAGGACTACATTCAGTAGATGTGCATGTCCTTGGTTTGAGTGATATGACCTCTGTTATACATACTGCCCTGGAGGTACGAACATTCTGCAGCTAATCAGCCACATATTTACATGACTGTTGTCAAGACTAAGATGTGATTTGCATTCAAACTGCTTCCTTCTATTTTAAAAAGTTCTAAAACCATTTTTGTTAATTATATGTCACATGCAGAGCACATAAGTGTGGTAGAAACCATTTTGCTTGCACTCTTTTAGAATGATCTGTTTAACATATTTGTAGCTTGTGTTGTCTCAGAAATACGGTCATCTCAAAGTCAAGCAAAGTCACTGTTTCTCATTCATGTATCACCAAATCATTGCCCAGTGGTTTCTGTTTCACTGTTTCAATTGACTGATATGCTATGAAAAATAGTGGTAGGACTAATTTTGCTTTCTTTTTACCATAAGAAAGGATTGATTTAGGCCCAAATAAGGAACTAAAATCTCAGATCTGTGCTGGTTAGACAGTAATCAGGCAAAGACATTAGGGAAGGCTAAGCACATCTTAATACCGTTTATAACTGGCTATTGGAATAACTGGACATCGCAGCTGAAACTATGCAGAGGAAAAACAAAGGAGTGAGCAAAGAAGACAAAATTATTGTTATCTCCTATCAGCAAATTTTTAAGATAATTTTTGGACATGTAGAATTAGACCATCAAATTCCATGCCTTGGTTCAGTCAATAATGTAACTTCAGTTTATTATTCGGTTTCAGCTTTGATCTGAGTTAATCAGTACTTTATTGATTTTCAACTGAGTGGCTATAGTGTTGTCTTCTATGTTGCTCTCTTAATTAATTAAAAAGTTAAACACTGTCATAAGTCACTACACTTCTTTGATTTAAAATGTTTTTAGTCTTGTACTAGAGTTGTGTGGATCCGTTTGTGCTTTTGCCTGTTTTCAAACAGTATTTATGTAAGGCCAAACTGAAAAATCTAATGATACTTAGCAGCCTGCTGTCACAATATTAATTATGGTCTACATAGAATCACTTCTGAAACTTTTCATGGTTTCAGTCAAAATTATGTTTACTAAAATAAGAAATAGTCAAAATCTTGACTAATGTTGGATATAGATTCATTTATATATCTTTTTCTATCAATTTTTGACTATAGGGAGGTGAAACTGGTTTTAGATTTTTTTAATCATTGCAGTAAGCTTGATTGGCTGATCAGGGTTTTTTAGATGATAGCATTAGGTCTCTAGCCTAAGGAGACATCTAAAAAAAAATAGTCTTGCTTTAGATTTCATGTGGAGAAAAAAAAAAAAAGTGTCATTGAAGACAAAAAAGCTGTGAAATGTGCATCATAAAGCTTAACTACACTGAATGTTTTTTCTTCCTCTCAAGGAGTCAAAAAAAAAAAGCTCTTTAAAACAAACAAACAAAACAAACAAACAAACAAAAAAAAAAAACAAAAAAAAACACAAACAAACAAACAAAAAAAAAACAAACAACAAAACCCACAACAAAAAAAACGCCAGTTTTACTTTCGCCTGATAGTTCCATAATTTGTGTGTGTGGGTACTGTGCTTATTTCCTTGGAAAATAAGGAAATAATCCGAGTCTACCAACACCTGTCTTTGTGTTTCTGCAGCTCAAAAAGCATATAGCCAGGAAGTGATGAAATTAGTTAACTAGGTTTTCATATAGGTATGGCCTGTTCAGCATGATTCTGCACAAGCATGGCTGTTACAGCTTTCCATTCCTTGAACAGGTAAACTTGAAGACTGTTTTCACTGTTAGTGAAACAATGTAATGGTATTTATACACCATCTGCCCAGCCTTTTTGTTCTTGCACTGTTTCCTGAACCCTAGTGAGGGTTTTCAAAGGAAAGCTCTAGCTTAAGTTTCTGTTTCTGAGTATGCATGTCGATAATGGGATTCACTTTTTATGCTCTAAGTATTTACAAACACAGAAAGTTTTGGGATAGTTTTTTTTTTTTGTTGTGAATTTTCATATCAAATATCATTCTCTTTAAGGATCTAATGCGTGCTTTTCTGGTGCAGTGGTATTAATGTCGCATGTTTACCACAATTCAGCCAAATAAGAAAATACTTTTGTATGTCATTGTTTAGTGAGTATCAGGCTCCAGTACTGAAATGGAGGGTTTGAAATTAATAGGGTTAAAAGGACTTCCACTGTGTGTATTGTGTGTGTATTATACCTACATTGCTTATACATTGTTTTTTTCCCCCTAGTATTAGCAATCTGCTTTTGTGCTTTGACATAGGGATTTCCCTTGTGAATTTTGTCACAGAAAAAAGAGAATCATCAATATCGCAGTTAAACTTGACTTTCAAAGCTAATAGTATCTCATTTGGGGGCTGAAATTTAATAAATTTTCTTTGATTCTGTGTGAGTTTTTAAACATCAAACAATGAATTGGCCAGGGTGCAGTAAAATATTTAGATCTATTGACTATGGTTCAGAAGGGTAGAAGGCAAAACACTGGTGGTTTGATGTTGATAAATTCTCAGTACCTTAATCCACATTAATGTTTTCTTTTATCTGTGTGCATACTGGCAGCAAAGACACTGAAAAGTTGGGATATATAACCTATAAAAATGTAAATCAAGTGTGTGTATGTGTGTGTATATATATGTGTATTTAAAGTAATGCATTTTGTTATATTCAGCAAGGTTAACATCTGACCAGAATTACACATGCTGACAGAACACTCTAGAGACAATGTTTGTTCCACAGGACTGTATATCCTGAACCTAGTGCACTGTGAGTGCAAAAACGTGTAGAAGACCTTTCCTGTTATAAAAATTGCATCATAGTGCATATGTTTGGCAGCCACAGGTATTGACAGGAATTCTTTAGGTCAACCTGGGAAATGTAGGGCTCCCTATTCCCACAGAACAGAGCACCGAATAAAATAAAATCTTTTCTTCTTTGTATCAGTAGATTTACACTTGCATACTTCTTTCAATCAGAGCTGATTTCAGAGGCTGCACTGTACATTTGAAGCATGTTCACTCATAATCAACATTTTACAAAAAAAAACTAATTCTGTAAGCAGTTCCAGAAAAGTAGTCTGGGATTTAGAATGACTGGCCATATGTTTGAATTCATGTTTAGTGAGCTCTTTCGGGCAAGGGAGGCACTAAGAAGAACTGAAATTTATTTTACATAGTATTTAGTAAATGTACCTATTGACTGATATGTATTTAGTATGTATTCAGTATGTGATTTAGTATCAGACTGTATTTTGTTGTTAAAGACAGTAAATTATTTTTGCACTGTTGGCCACAGCTACTCAACAGATACGGTCCATGCCAAATGAACGGATTTCATCCATTCATTTGTACAAATACATATTTGTATGGATTTATGTCTGTTCATGTGTATTAGAATCTTATCTGACTGCTGGGATCTTCTGGAGGTGAATACGATAATTTCTGTGTTAAGTAGAATGAAAAATGGGTGTGTGGCAGCATATGGTTATACGAATGTGAGTTACGTGTCCCGGAAAGTTACGTGCTAAGTATGTTTAATTCCACATGCCTGCCGATAGACTAATCACGTGTTCCTATATGTGGAAGAACGTTGGGTTTTAAATACCGACAGCGATATTCGTCTCGTGTGCAACACCGGGAAGCGTGCTTGTGTTTAGAGACAACAGCGTTAATCCCTTCCCGTTGCCAAGTTTCACCTCGGCGCCGCTGCCGCTCTGCAGGTGAGCGCGGGTACCCTTTACCCGCGGTGCCACGCGTGGCCGGGAGGTGGCACTGTGACACCAACGGGCTCGGCTGGCTCTGCGCACGGCGCCGGCACTGTTCGGGGGTTCGCTCCATCCTTCCCTTCCTTCAGACTGCCCGCAGAACTAGCGGAGTGCCAGAGTGATCGGGTTCTGTGCCCGTTCTGAACGGGCATGGGTGGAAACTGTGTAAAAGTCCATTAGTAACAATTAGTGCATTATTTCTCACAGTGAATCCACGATAAGAAATGTCGTAGCAGGTTCGGGTTTTATAGGTTTTTGTTTTGTTTTGTTGGGGTTTTGGGTTGCTTGGTTTTTTTTGAATTTTGTTTTGTTTTGTTTTTTCTCCTTCCCTTAATTGCAGAGCTACAGGTCGGTTTATTTTGCTTTGTTTGAGGATTATTCATTTTAATCTGGAGTTTAACTGAATTGATAATAAAATGAACCTTATTGTAGAAGACTGATATGATCTCTCTACAGTAGACAGAACTCACGTGCCCACTTTGTGTTTGTGTGATCATATGAACTTTTAAATTTTATAGCTGATGTTTGTTTGTGTCGGTAGTACAAATACTGTTTCTTTTTTTACAAGTTTTTTACAGGGGTCAGATCTGTGAAATGTATGTACCAGGTGTGCTTGTGAGCCCTTAGTGTCTCTTCTTTCCTTCTCCTTTTAGACCAGGGAAGATGCTTTTTCTTTTTAACATTCTCTCCCAGCACTCTGAATTAGAGATTTATTTGCAACGAAAAATCAATTAGTCCTAAATTTATTCATGGATTTCAGGTCCAGCGATCAATGCAAGTCCACTCAGTGGGCTCAAGGGGACCCAGTTCATCCCAGTTAATGTGTCTGAAGGGGAATTACCATTGATGCTGTTTTTTTCCCTTCAGGTCAGAGATCAGACCTTGCTGTCACGGACTGCGGCAACCAGGAATGACTTCACCCTGCAGCTACCCAAACTGCACCCAGAGACCTTTGCAGTGGAAGGGCTGAAGGGCATGCCAGAGGTTATGGCATTTCAGGTTAGAGTCTAAAATAATCCTGTTTCTTTTCTTCCTTTTTTGTATCTGAGGTAGAACGAAAGCTGGGCTGCGCTGAATGTGTGGAGAACAAAAAGCTTCAAAACTATTGCAGTCAACAGTTGAAAGGGAAATGATTGCCATATATGTTCTTGAATACAGTATTTCAGAGATGATGCGAACTTTTAATTTTGCATATGTAATGTTAAATAACCGATGGGGATAGGACCAGGGAAAAATATGGGTGTTACATTTGAAAATGAGTATCACCATATCCCAACCCCCCCCCCCGAACTTAAACAGACAAATAAAGTGGGGGAGGGAGGGAAAGAAAAAAAAGATTTATATGCTGCTTTTTGGTCAGTATCAGATTTTTTTCCATTTTCAGTTTTAGCAGTAATAGTGATTTTTGAGCATTCCTAATTTAAAAGAAATTGCTATTTTGAATACTTAAATATGGAAGCTATTTATTTTGTTCATGTAGGTTTAAAGACTTGTCTGATTGAAAATACCAATTTCCTTAGGAGGAAACAATGAGAAATGAAAAAAAAAAAGATAAATGAACTGTAAATGTACATATTTTCAGCTCTGAAAACGAATTCTGTGCAATGCCCCCTTATTGCATTTAAAGTCTTATATCTTCTTACACACAAACTCTTCCTTAGTCTTTATAGCCGTGCAGAATTACTTCATTCTTGTGACACATTATTGCTAAAGCCAGAACATTTTGTTTTCTCAATGAGAGAATGAAAGGCAGAGCGAGTACATCTTTCATTTTGCTCTTCTGTGCAAATCAGAGAGGAAAGCTAGTAATGTAAATGGCAAACAAGTCAAACAATGCAAGTATTGCATAATGTGTGTATATTGCTGTAGTAATCCTTCTACATTTATTGTAAAATATCATAGATACACTATATAATTGCAGGAAGAGGGTCACAAAATCAAATGTTCAAGAAAAGCAGATTTTAAACCGGACATTTGTCACTGAACCTTAGTTAACCCAGCTGTATGTCTGTAGCAGAGAGTAGAGTTGCAAATGTTTACCTAGTACAGTACAGTGATGATTAGTTTTAAGGCTGTGCAAAAGGTTCCACAGGTGGCAGCTTTTCAAAGAATCACAAGCCTTTAAATTCTGCTTTTCTAATTTGGTGGCCTATTCAGTGATAGCTGCCTTTTTTCTTTTTTTTTGTCCCTATCCAACTCCCATTCTTTTTTTACTTCAAAATGATTGTAGAAGCATTTGAAAGACAGCCTATTCTTTCTTTCTAAGGAGATGAAGAGAAACAGAAGTATAAAAACTTGTATTTCACGCTGGTACAGAGTGCGTCTGGTATAACTAACACACAGTAATATATGCCCTGGGTAGGTTACTGGTGGTGCAGTATTGTAAACACACTTTTTGTTCACCTGACAGCTCCTATTACACATGGTTACCCTGTACATACATAAACAACATCAGTGGTTCACAGTCTATCTCACTGTGCAGTTCCTTTTCCCTCCCCTCTCCTCTTTTTGTTTCTGGTTACATACTGCCTGTTTGATAACTTTCACTACATTATAGAAATTATATTATAAAATTTCCTTTTTATACCTGGGAGTCAGCTAATCGATTTTAATTTCACTGTATGTTAAACTGTATTAAGGGCAATCCTGCAATCCCGAATGTGGTAAGCATATAGCAATCACTTTATGGACACCTCTTATTAAAACCAGTGGAATTGTTTGCATGCACAGTCTCTGTAACCACTACTACTACTACATATATTTTATAGTCTGTAACAAGTGCATTTCAATTAAAGGCCTTATTAACTGCAAGTGTTAGACATAAGGAGTTTTTTTCCAGGTCTAGATTTGTTGATGTTTTGTGGTTTCTTTAAAAAAATAAAAGTAAAAATTGAGATCCTAATTTAGACAGTATGATAGGGATGAAGATCTGGGTATCAGAACTGTCAAGTACTGAAGAGATTGCATTGCTTTATTTTTATTATTCATGAATTCAGTTCACAGTTAGGTGGCTGGAATCAGTAATTAATAATAACTTGATAGCTGTTGGTTCAGTGTGTATCACTTCATCATCATATGAGGAGAATAAAAAAAAAGCCTAGTATATTTCTATGTGTGTACACATTTTTTCTTCTGAATTTTTTAGAAAGCAAGTGTCTGTTAAAGGCCTTTTGAATGGAATTTACTTGGTGGGCTCAGCAGCATTATGGAGCTGTATTCCTTGTCACTGGGAAAACAGAAAGTCTCAGAATTTTTAGATTGCTGTTACTTCTATATGAAGGTTTCCTGGGAGAAATATGCTTGCTTTATGGGAGACAAGTGCAAGGAAGATTAGCATGATGAACCTAGGGTGTTTGACTGTGAACTCAGTGAGAACATGATTTAAGGTGTGCTGCTATGGCCATGCCTGAATGTTCCACTGAAGACAGAAAGTGAATCGTACATAATGCCTCCAATAACTATGGGATATAGGGTGAAAAAGAGCAACTGAAATAACATGAGATTCCTAATACTAGTAGTCTTGCTTGGCAGATTAGTATTTAAATTGCCAGTAAAGGTTATAAACACTTTATAAAATACAAAATCGAATTATGCTACACCTTTAGGACGAGGATAATGTTCTCTTAACTCTCTCTTCTGAAAGAATGTTATTGGCTTACAGAAAAAGCGGTTATTCAGAAGATTTAGTCTGAATTGTCTCAAGTACTTTCACATCAAATACGTAATTAATACTTATCGCAAGCAATTTGATCTAAAAAACAATACATAAAGTCCCTAAATAAAGATAGTTTTAAACCATGTATAAATAATTAAGCATTGATATTCTCTCGTGATAAATTTCTTGTATTTGGACTTCTAGATGCAGAAGGGTAAGAAGTTCTATGAAAGAAACTTCTAGTCTGATACCTAAAATTGCTTCAAGTTTTACAATAGCAATAGGATGTATAATGTATACTCGATGTGTTAAGTGCTTGATTTCCAAACAGGGAGAGGCTAGTAACATACGAATCAGTGCAAGATTATGTTCTGTATCTACTGTTACAGGGTGGTTTTACAGGAGATACCGGAGGTGTACTTTAAAAGTATAGTTGCCTTAAACTGTCTTTATGAAGCATGTCCCAAATGTTCTCATACAGAGAAGTAATGGACCAATTAAGTCATTGTCAGTGAAAACCAGTGGCAACAAGAAACTAGCCGTGCTTGACAGAATCATATCTGCTGCATGTGTGAAAGACGTGCGTATGACTGTGTGATCAGCCAGCGACTGGTGTTCACACATGGTAGGTGCTTACAGATATGCATTTAGGGAAAGACTAATCATTTTCTGTCTCATGGGAACTACTTTAACCTCTGTCTTCAAAGTCTCCATTTGCATATTTTATTAATTGGCCCTATTAGTTTGTGGTGCTTGCTTTGGCACCTATTTGGCATGGTGGGCCTCTTCTTCCTCTCATCTCTGCTTGCTAAAGGATATGGTGTGACTTCTGGATGTTGGTTTGGAAGAGAACCAATATTCAAGGATGAATTTGTGTTGCTTTTTCACAGGATTGATATTTGATAAATGCCAGGTGAGAGTGTTTCAAGGCTATAGCAATCATATCATTTTACCCTTTGAGATACTGTGCATTTTTCCAAACGGGCAAGTTTTGTAAGTGACTTTAATGAGGATGTGAATGTTTAATGCATTTATGCAGTGTATGAAAAAGCAAATACAATGATGAGACTACAAGCTGGGTTCTGGTTTAAAAGGACATATACACAAATCTGTAGATGTTGGTATTCATAGGTCTTAGTAGAAAGTATTTGTTTGTGTGCTGCTCTTCACTTGAGATGTAAGATTGACCTTACTGTTGGGAATCCCTTGCATATTAGGAAAAATTTAGTTTATTCTAACTAAGGACTTGAGTAGGTAAATCTGTATTTTCCATTACTAAACTCTCCCTTAATTTTGAAAGGTACTGCAACTTGTGGTGTGCTTTCTCTCCTCCAAGCAGGTTTGAGGTGGATAATTTTCACTTTGTCTCATCTGTCTCTCACTCTTTTTGTTTCCCTTTCTCTGCCACATGCTCTTGTTCCCTCCTGCACATTATCTCTTCCCTCTGTCCTATGTGCACACTCTCCACTGCATGTGTGCAGCACACTCGCTCACTGCTGCATGTGCACTGCCACGCACACTCTTATCTGCTGCTGTTGCTGTTGCTAACCCTGCCATGCCTGATGCCTCTGCGGTACACATGCTCATGCTTTCCTTTGGTTCATCTCTGCCTACTGCTCTGCTTCGTCTCTCTCCCAGTATCTGCCACTCTCTCGTGCTCGCAGTGGCTGCCCTGCTCACTCCGCCTGTCACCCTCTCTGTCCACACTGTCCCCCTGCCTCTGGCTCTCTTCCTTTCCCTCAGCTTCTCTTCCCCACTGCTTTTTGCTCCTTCTGTGTTGCTCGCCCCATCTCCAGCGTGTGTCCGTCTGTTCATGCAGGTTTAGGAAGTCCACGTGGGATTTATATGTACTTTGCATTGCTCAGGTGTTTTGAGGTAGTTTGAAATGAAAAATGAAAAGTAATAACATAGAGGCTTATAGCAGTAGTAGTAATATAGTCAAGTACTGACATATCTTCAGTGTTAGCGTATAATCATAAATTTATGAAAGAGTAGGTTCCTACCATTTATTTTATGTAAATTATGTATTCATGTATGATTTAGTCATACATTATCTGATTGTGTTGTAGGTCCACTTTTTCTAATTAATTGGGAAATACAAATGTAGTTTAAAGTACTAGAAGCTTCTTAATTTGTATTTATTTTCACTCATTCATTACTTTCAGATTTATACTTGGTAGATTAGAAAGTAAAAAATATACATAATTCTGCTGATAATTTTTCTTAAAATAACTTTCTCATCCCCATGTTTACTTGTCAATAAAATATTCTTACCAAATTGAAGAAGCTAGTGATTTCAAAGGTAAGATTATATTTCTGTCATTAGATTTTATCTTCTGCATAGGGCAAGTCTTTCAAACATAAATCATTTTGGGCATGAGGACTGAATGGGGTGAATTAACTGTGGAGTAGCTGGCCAAAAACTGAATTATTAGAATTTTAAATCTTGTACTTCTCTTTTGGAGTCTTTTTCATTTTTTTTTTTAAATGCATGGGTATTAAAAGAACAATTAGTTGTGGGTTTGGGGTTGTTTTTTTTTTCCTCTTAATGCTTCAGAAAGGAGAAACCTTTTTCAAGGGAGTCTTGAAGAGAGTGCTTTTATATATGTGTGCACATAACATGCAAACACTTGTAGTGTCTTCCTTTTACTTCCACCATTTCACCCACAGAAGGACCTATCCATTGCTTTACAGAGGCCAGAAAGCTGCCTCCTCTGGAATCAGACTCTGATGCTGCTGTTGAATAAAACTAGTCTTCATTCTCCAGGAGTTCAAGAACTGCTATCAACAGCACCTGGGCTGCTCTACCTCTCTTTTCTTCTCCTCTCCGAAAGGATTAATTTCCTACCTAGTGTCAATACATGCTGATGCTTAACTGACCGCAAACCTGCCTTCCCTGTTTAAAAAGCAAAGCCATTCTTTATTAATTTAATGATAGTTTGCTTTTGCATCTTGAGTTCAAATGCTCATAAATAAGTAAATGTTTTAATCTCATTAGAATGGGATGACCTCTTGCAACCCTGACCTTTTGCAAACTTCATTTTGTTCAAAATAAAGTTGGTGCAGGGCTTATGAAACAATAATTAACATCTGAGTAAAATCCAAATAACCAGATTGAAGGGACATAACATGAAGAACTCTAATCTTCTTTAATGCGTTCAGCTGGTATCTGAGCCATTTTGGCATAATTTGGTTTAACTATGATTCCTTTAAAACCTGTCATTAACGTTTGTTAGCAAAACACTATTTAAAACCTAAAGTGAGGCATTTTCAAAATGCTGGTGATGTTGGAAATTTTCCTTCTATAATTTGAATTTCACACCCCTTCTCATTTCTGTGGGTTAACCATGTTCTCAAATTCCTCTCATCTTCACAGCTTTTCTTTTAGCAGTCTTTTCCTCTCTGTCCCCTATGGGCTTTTCATTGCTCTCTCCTCATTTTCTCCTGTCTTATCATTAGCTTCTTTCCCTCACTTTCTCAGCAACCCTTTCACTTTTTTTTTTCCCCCTTCCTTTCCCTTTCTTCATTCCAATAAACGGATAAAGACTATACGAAGAACCTTCTCAGAAAGCTTCCAGTTATCTGGAACGCAGGCTGCACACTAGCCCTGTTAAGTCTTTGGCACTATGGGACTGTAAATATCGAAGTCAGTATCTGTAATCACCAATTAATTGATTACTGATTAATTGCTCTTTCTGTGTCTTTATGCCTGTGAAAATACCAACTCTTGTCCAGTCTCTTTCATACACACTGTTTTGTAAACCTTTTAAGTTAAGATCTGCTGCTGATTATCTTGAATGCCAATGTTAATATATAATAATTTAACCTTTCAGTAACCTTTCTTAGTGGAAAGCTTTCTTTCTTGACCCTGTGAAGCAATCATGTAACCATCTGCATTTGTCCACTTTTTCATACATTTGTATCTGTTGCATGTGAGTAATCTTTAATGAAGGATCTGTGCTGATAATGTAAGCAAGCTCTGCCAGAGCTGTGTAAAACATGATCTTAATTCACCAAGTTTATTTACTCAGTTTTGGTTCTGCTTGTAATCCTGGTATGGTTGGTTGTTTTTTTTTTTTTTTTTTTCCAGCTGGTTAAGAGGTTGCTGCTTCATACAGAAAAGCATCTTTCTTAACTTCTAGTCACTATTCTTTTATGAGAAAAATTGCTCTAGAGACGTGGTGATCTCAGTATGTACCCGAAGCTGCCTCAGTGAACAAGGGCAGACTCCTAAAAGCTCTAACTACAAAATAAAGCATCATTCAGTAACAGAAAATAACAAATATAGTTTTCACAGCACCTTTTTTGTTAGGCAGTTTTTCATACTTCAGAAATCCTTTCAGAATTGCATGGGATTATCTATGCACAGAATCTTCAGAAAAGGAGTAATTTTACCAGGTAACCACTGTGTAGCTTGGGTGTGACTGTATTGTTTGATACTATGTTCGGTGTGTACTGTGTGACACAGATAAGCCCTTTCAGAAGTATAGCTGTTAAACTGTTGATAATCATGTGAGTTAAAAAATGAATTCATGAATACTGTGAAAGATTAGGAATTGTCTGGAGTCTTACTTTTTTTTGTACTGGTTCTTTTAATTTAAAGAACTAAGAAGAAATGCTGAGCAAGTGAGTCTTAAGCAATAGAAGTTAATAAGGCAATAGACTTTATTACACAAATACCTTAGTAACAGAAACAGAAAAAACCTATTTTTTATTGCATTTAAACTAAAAAACCAAGATTCTTCAAATGCTGAATCTTTTCTTTTGCCTTTTTCCACTTAACTGCTTAGTATTCCATCATTATAAAACATAACTCTTATTCTTATCGATAGGTTACAGAGAAAGAAAAAATATTAGACAGTGCACTGTATTAGTGCAAGAATTTTGTAATGAAATCAAGGGAGACATTTTTGCCTATATACTGCATTTGGTGGGCCTTGTAGTTAAAGACCTGGAAGAGGAAGGGTTATCTACAGCTTGTGCAAAATTATGGTTTAGGGATTTGCTGATTGATTTCATTTGCTGTCAGTTAAGGTTCCCTTAATGTCAGCGTTCTTTGCATAATGCCTTGAAATAAAGACTGATGAAGTTTTTCAGATTGATGCCGCTTACATAAACTGACCCTGATTTGCCCTTCTGCATGACACTATAAGTGACAGCAGTTAGAGGAAAATATGGCAATGAATATGCAATTTAAGGATTAAGAAAAACACAGTAAACCTTTCAGAATATAAAACTAGGCCAAAAAAACCCTGGGCTATTCTGCTAACGCCACAGTTGTCATATATTGAAAAAGTAGATTGGGACAGAATCCCAAGTGCCATACCACTAAAGTAAAATTCGAAGAGGACAAGTTTTGAAAGGATTAAAAGTTAACCTGTTTGGGTTGTTTTTTTTTTTTTTTTTTTAATCAAATTCTACCAGTTTGCCACTAAAATCATTTTGGAGTTTTGGGGAGAGGGAGGGAAAGGGGTTGTGTGTGTGTGTGTGTGTGTGTTGTGACTCATAAATTCATATATGTTGTTGCCTGCAAATTTTCTTTTTTACATTGTTGTCTTGCAGGAATAAGAATGAACTACTTTGAAGCTCTTGTCTTGATTTTTCAGTTACTGAACTGATTGATGATCTAGTGATATGTGCTGCTAGAATCCAAAGGTCACAAGTTCCAACACTTATATTGGACTGTGAAAAGCATAAATTCTTAGGATTGATAAGGTCTATTGCTGTAGGTCTTCCAGGACAAAGTAGGGCTTGAAGTGGGGCACTCATTTTTAATGAGTACTTGTCCATTCCAGTACCCAATTTAATTACAGTCTTCTTTACCTTCATTATGGTCTCTTTCCTCATTATGGTCTCTCCCTGTCAGAAGCAAAAAGGTATTAAGAAATTAGGGGGTGGGGAGAAAATGGAGAGGGTGCTAAAGCAGTGGAAAGTGGATAAATGTGGAACTGTTTTGTAAACCTAAATAACAGGGATACATAGCCTGCATGTTGGCAAGTTTACCTGCAAAGGATTGAGTCTGTCATGGCTTTTAAAAAGATCGTATCCATAGAAAGACTACTATTTGTTTGTCCTCCTGAAGCCTTGATACTGAGATTCCTTTGGATGCTTCAACATCATGATCTGTGCAGTTCTGAAGTAAAGATCAGGAGGAAGCAGTCACCCCTTCCACCTGTGGGGCAAACTTGCAACACCTCTTTAATGCATGAATACTGTATTTTATATACTATATTGTGTGTTCTCTCTGTTCTGAGGCAGATCGTGTCTTCTTTTCTAATACTAAGACTCATTTGTAGGTTGCCTTCTTCCTGGTTCTATCATAATTGACAAATACAAAATGGAGAGATCAGTGAGCAAAAAAAAAGCATCTTGCCATTGCTGTGGCATATAGTGCCAGGCTTTTTCTCCATCCAGTTTCCCATTTGCACAAACTAAAGATTACAAGTTAGTTTAAATTCTGAAGTTTTTACAAATGATAACAAAGACCACAGGACTAGGTTTTGAGCAGCAAGTCTCCTACATGTCAAAATGTGATATTTGTCTTTGCACTGGCAAAGGTCACTATCCTAGATGTTTGATTTGTTCTGCGTTTATTCCGTGTGAGACTTCCTACAAATTTTACTCCCTTGGGAAACGGACTGTGGAACTGAAGAAACATTTAATGCCTAGAGGGCACATAGAATAGCAGTAAATCTGGTTGTCCCCATGTAAAAACAGGTTGGATAGGGGAAAGTAAAACAAAGAGTGGAATAAACAGCGCTAAAATGTCTCCAGAATTTCTCTCAGCCTTCGCCATTTTAATTCAAATTCTTCTGAAACCTCAGAATCACAAAACCATTAGGGTTGTAAAGGGCCTCTGGAAATCATCTAGTCCAATCCCCCTGCCAAGGCAGGGCCACCTAGATGAGGTTACAAAGGAGCAAGTCCAGGTAGGTTTGGATGTCTACAGAGACAAACTCATAGTTTTATATTCAGCAGCCATTTGTTGTTCCATTGCTTTTTGAACCTGTGTAAAATTAAGCATTCACATGATTTGTGGAAAGGACCTTAACAGGTTAAGTACATACTTCCTGAAAAACTATTTTGTATGTATGCTTTGAAAATGGTTTCTACTATTTCACTTAATATGTTAATGTTAATAAATATTCCCAGTTTACTTTCATGCTTTGGCATCATCTGTCATAATCACCTACCATTTGCCACTCCTTGTTTCTTTTCAGGTTACTTGCCTAATTTCTGAACTACAAGAAGGTGAAAACCAGTAGAAATCGTCTATAATTTTTATATTTAGACAGCTGTGGAAGTGATTTCTCTATGTTACCAACATCCATAGGTTCAATTTCTCATAAATTACCTAACTGCAAGTAGTGGTCCAGCTTTGAAAAATGGATAAGGAAGTAGTAACCAGTTAAAATTAGAGGTAGTTAGAAAATGCTCTTCTCTAGGGTGTTTATAAGTTAGGATAGCCGGGGATCCTTGTATAAGAAGCTGCTTTTGTTGATCCACCATTAGGATCACCACTGAAGTGCACAGTATTACAGTGCCTGCAACTCATCACCAAATCCAGTAAAAAAGAATAAAAAGAGCTTTCTAAATGTAGTTATGGTACCATATGATAGTCAGTATTTTACTTCTAATCCTGTTGTTGAAGAATACTTGATGTCTCTAGGAAAACTCATCTCACCAGTACGTATCCTTCTTAGTTTTCTCCTTTCAGTGCTGCTATAAACTTCCAATTTTATAAGCAGAATTTAGAAAGTCATTTTATCTCTTGTGCTTCTAAGGAATTGGATCTAATTGTTGATTGTTGACAAGAGAGGGGAATAGACCATAACAGCCTGTTCCTTATTTGCCAAGCTCCCAACCTAGTAATTCAAATCCTATTCTGCAATCAGATAAGTTTCCACTCAATGAAAGGACATATAGTGCTGACTACAAAATAGAAAATCAGTGTCTTCCAAAATATTATCTAAAAAAGCTCATGAGGTAATTACTTTTGTCTTTGAATTGTTGGTTTTAATGAGGACAACCAGATCTCTGCCAACAGAATAGTGTCTTCTGTTTGTTTTTCAAGTTTTCTCACCGGCTTGGTGACTTTTCACATGGAAGAAGCCCAGACTTCAGTATAATGGAGTCTCACTCACCCACCAGTTTTTAGTATACATGATTGGGATTTATACATTTCTGAGTTGAGCTAATCTGTTAGGTACATGACATGCCCAAAAGATAGACAGTCATTTTTTCCCATCAAGGGTTTTCTTCAGCTGTGCATCCATTGTCAGAAGAACTAGATATTCAAAGATGATGGATAATTTTAGTAATTTTTCTTCCTCAGAGTATGATGGTTAAAAGTAAACTTCGTGAGGAAAATATGTTCCTTTTTTCATACTAAGGTTAACAACAGCAGATTGTCAAGTTTGGTGTCAGTGCCACTTTTGGCTGTATTGAAAATATTCTCTTAACTGCTGCTTTGGAAAGAGGAGTGCTAATGTGTATGGTCATTAAGGTCAGTAGCAGGTGTACTGTGCTCTTCAAATTTCCTGAAATTTCTAATACAACATGTTCATGGGATAAATCAGGTCCTGAAAGCAAGTTTGATTGAAAGTCTAGCTTTTTTTTTTTTTAATACAAATTCTGATGAAGTCCAAGAATTTATGAAGCAAAGTTGTCTCACTAACATCAGAGTTCAGGCAGAATAAAGGAAGAATACCTGTTCATCCTATATGTGGCAGTGGACATTAGATTAAATGTGTGTCCATTTACCTGAGGAATGTAGTTCAGAAGGTCATTACAAGTAGAGACTGACTTGTGCTTTTCCCTGTGCTGGCATCATGAGTT
Source organism: Neopsephotus bourkii (assembly GCF_033783945.1). Taxonomy (NCBI): domain Eukaryota; kingdom Metazoa; phylum Chordata; class Aves; order Psittaciformes; family Psittacidae; genus Neopsephotus; species Neopsephotus bourkii. Next base: position 39,195 of record NW_026902087.1, on the reverse strand, counting down.
TGTGTACATAAGTGGTGGTTTGGTGAGAAGCCAAAATGGAAGTTTGCTATCCAACCTAACAGGTATTTTAGAGTTTCTTTGCAAAACTATGAAATGTTGCTATATGTAGGATGACATATTTATGTTGAATTAAAATGCAGCGCCGCCAAGAGCACATTGTAAGAAAAGCAAAGGAGATGAAGTAGCCATATGTATCGCAAAACATCATGCAGTTTTCTAGCCCCTGGGCTCCGTTAAGACTGGAGCAGTCACCTAAAATCTGATGTGAAGATTAAGACTCAGTAAAGATTGTTTACGTATGAGCCACTAAACCTGCCAGAAGGTACCTTTGTCTCTCCTACTAAATGACAACTGCAAAATAGTTTGTCTTCATCTTTTTTGCATGGAAAATGCAAAGTGGACACAGTTCCGCTTTCTAACCACATGTAAAATATTTTATCTAATTCAGTTTGAGAATGTTTTAGTACTTTCACTGGTATTTCACCTGGATTGTGATGAGAAGTTCTACTTTGTTGTTTCTTCTTGTGATGAATGTTTGATGGGACATTGCCATTTTCTTAATAAAACTGCATCCTGACTTTTCTGTTGTGACTTCTCCTGTTTAGTTCCTCTCATCAGTGGTAATATACTGTGCTCACTCAAAGCAGATTATCATACTCACAAGTGAGGCACTTAAATGTGGACTTTTGTGCTATTTTTAGTGACTACCTGTCCCTCGTTCTTTTGTCCGTGCCTAGAATATACACGGCAATAGGAAGTTGAAGGAAGGCTACCAGCCTGAAACTTATTTCAGTTTTCATTTCTTTCTCACCAAAACCTTTTACTTGAAAATTCTTTTTCTCCCTTACAGACTAAAATGTTCTTTTTGTTATCAAGACTATGTAAGAGGATGGGAAGAGGTAGAACGTAGCGGTAGAGTTTTCCTCATGGCTAGGCTTAAACTATAAGTTCTTTGGGAAAATGATTTTTTTCCTTTGCCATTTGCATATGTCTGTGCTTTGTGCAACAGAGAGAATAGTTTTTGCATGTACATATTACTGGCCTCTAAAAATATGCAATTCCTTAAGTAGTGTTTCACTTGCATGCTCCAGAGAGACTTCTTTTGCTATAAAATTTTCAGGACGCTTTCTGTCTGATCATACCAACAAACACATTGGTCTTAATTTATCAGTTTCTGGAAGATCAATGTTATTTTTTAAACTCTTACACTTTGTAATAATTTTAATGGCAATTCTTGCTATGCCCATCTGCGATGGTTTCCAGTAGAAGCACTTTCCCTTCAGTCTCTGTCAATTTCAATGCTCCCTTTTCAATTTTCTTGTAGGAAGTCATGTCATTACCTCTTGCAGAGAATCTAGCCTTTTATTTAGGGCTTCATTCCCTTGGGCTATCCTCTGAGACCTGCGGGGTAAAGTAATTGTTATTGAAGCGAAGGCGATAGAGTTAGGCCCCGTGTGTGGCACTGAGTCAGCTTTCGTTGGAAAGAAAAAAAAAGTTGTAACAGAACTGACCTGCTTTTTGGCACATTTAAATTGCGCATGCCACGCTTGAATGGAAGTGAACAAAAAGTTTAGTGTTGAAATGAGATACAAGGAGAATAGATCATTAAAGAAGTGCCAAACAGCTGCAAAAGTGCAATTTTGCGAATGCTGTTCCCCTTGAGGGTTTTGCTGATGCCTGAGAAGCTGCTGTATTTACATCCTCCACTGATGCCACTAGACATTTTGGTCTAAGGGTCAAGGCAGACAGAATGGGTTTTCAAATGCTAAAATGAATTTTAATCCTTTCTTCCCCAAATACAGCTCTTAAATGTATAAGTATCCTGAAATCTTGCTTCTGAAAACAAAAAGTAATTGATGTATGTTTTGTTTTAACTAGTCTTGTATATGTCCATTTGAAGCAAGGCAATAATGAGAGGCATTCTATAGGTTATCTTATTAAGCATACAGACCTCCACTCTTGAGTTTTGTTTTCTCACCAGTTGCTTTTACCTGAACTGAACTTCAGACAGATTCTGTATCATAAGTGAAATTCTCATCCTTTTCAGATTCTCATCTAAGTACTTTGTTTCACTGCAGTTAATTGTTCATTCTTCTGAGGTCCATCTTTTTCTACATACTGCTCATAGGTAAATTTACTACCTGCAAACATTCTTTTTTGATTAAAGAATTTCCTGAAGGGAGAAAGTACACTGTGTAAAGTAGATGGCCTTGTTATTCTTGCTGCTGTATCTGATGTTATTAGCTCCATGATTATTTTGTCAGGCTGCTCATTTTGTATCTGATACCTTTTAATAAGCATCATTTCATATAAGTTCTCCTTGCTTTAGTTTTGTTCCTTCTAAACAGGAGATACAGTTCTATGATAACGGTAGGCCCAATAAGATACTGAGTTAATGGTATAACATGGGTATAAAAATAAAAAACCCTGACTCTTAATCACTTGGTATTTTATTTTATCTTTGTAACTTCAGAATAGCCCAAAACTTTAAATGGAAACTTCCATTCACACTTATTTATAATTCATAATCCAAATAAAGATTGTTTTGAACTGTATTTGTTCTCATTAGCCAAGCACTGAGGGTGAGGGCGACAACATGCACAGTGTTTTAATTGGAAATTAAAAATGCTGTTTTTATAATGTATAATAAATACATTAAAACTTTGATGAGAGGTCTTCTGCTGATTTGAATATGCTGATCTGTATATTACTTGTCATATGTTTCTACTGTAACTGAATTGAGAACAGCTGAAGTTTAAGTGACCTTTGAATTTCATGAATTAATTTTAAAAAAGGTTTATATTTCTGTTTCATATTCCTTAAAGACTGTTGTGTAATTTGTCAGTATTAGCCATTTTCACCTTGAATATTCTACTTGTGACGCTTGGAGTCTTCTGGCCTCATTTTATAGCCATATGCAAAAGCTGTTTTAAAGCACTGATAGCACTGTGCACCTTGAACTTGCTTGCACTAGAAATGGTGTAGAGAACAAGTAAATGATTGATTCAAAAGTACATGGAGGGAATAGTAGAAGAAATTGGGTTTACATGTCCCCTGGAGGACTGTCTCTGATGTTAAGTGTTCTCAGTCCTTTTAAAGATTAATCTGGAGAGGGAAGACTCAGCTTAAACTTTGCTATTTTGCATTGCAGTTCAATGGTTTGTAGTTTATAAATAGCATCAGATCAGTTTGTCCCACTTTTAATTCAGGTTTCTCAGCTTCATCAATCTGAATCAATCAAGCTTAAGTCAGAATTTTTATGTGTACACTACTGTTACAGATGGGATATCTCTGAACAGGATAAGGACCTTTTTCCTTATGGTTGCTTAGAAGTAAACCTTATCTGTTAAAATAACTTAAAACATGTATAATTTTTTATTAAATTTTATATGTTTTATCTTTTATCTGTTTGCATGGTTATCTATGTATATTCAGGGTATTGGAGAATTGGTAGGTAAGCACAAACATGGTTTTGCAATGGTTCTGTATGTATTCTGGCCTGTTTTTTACAATCTGGAGAAACAAGCACACAGAACAGCCAGGTGCGTAGTGCTTAGAATCTTCGGAGTCCCAGTTGCTAAATAAAGAAGAATCTGAAATTTAAAATAATATCATGGGATAGTTTGGGTTTGTTCCTATCATACGAATAGCACTAACCTGAAACTTGGAACACTGGTTTTCATGAAGCTGTCTGTGCCTTGAATTAGTGTTGAGGAATGGGTCTCCTCACACTGAAGACACTTCTGAAACTGAAAACACTCCTGCCATTATAATTTGCATCTCCCATATCAGTAGCATGTGATGTAGAACTTCAAATAATAGTGAGATCCTTCATAAAATAAAGCATTGTGTGAAGTAAAGGGAAAGGTAAGAGGTCACTGAGAAAAAGCCATTCAGATGTCTGATTAATTAGTCTTTTTATTTGATTAATGCAGAGTAATTAATTAAAATTTCTGATCTTAAAATTGACAGTCCTATGTATATTTCAGCTGTTACTAACTCGCATCACGTTGCATCCTTACAAAGACTTTGAGGTTGGAAGTCACCTCTGGAAGTCATCTGTTCCAAACCTCCTGCTCAGGCAGGGACACCTGGAGTCAGTAATGTTTAGAAATTAGTGTTCTTCAGCCCCACTATTGTTGTGGACTCCTTCTACCCACTACTTTGCCTGTAATACTTACCTGTCTGGAAAGGCTTTAACTTTACAAGTGGTCTGAGTTGCAATAGTATTGGTTCCTGTAATGTTTCAGGCATCACAACATCTGGCCTTTCTGAACAGAAGTAATTTTCTGATGGGTATTTTTTATACATTTATATTGTAATGGAAGACAAAGGTTTTTTTTTTTCTGTTCCAAGTTTTCATGTCATGTTATTACCAACACATTCAAACCCAGAAATGTTCATATAAATGCAGATCCAGCAGATGTATATGAGTGACAAATTTTGTGCTAGAAAAATTAATCAGGAAGTTTGCTTAAGTGTACATAGCAATAAGACACCTTAAAACTATATATACATCTTATTGTTACGTGAACTCATAAAGAAAAAACCCCACTCCTTAGCAGACTTGGTTGATCATGGAACAATTTCCAGAGCTGCAGCTGTTTCTGTAACATGCAATTAGGGATCTGAATTAAAGTGCTGAACTTTACAGATGTGTTTAATCTTTATGTGATAGATCTTATAACGTGCAAATGACCAGGTTCTATACCCCATTCTCCATGTATTAAGCTTTCTAATAAGTGGAACTTCTCTACTGTGGAAGACAGATCTGTGACTTAATCTGAGACGGCCATGAGTTACATAAAATCATATATAAATGAATACCTTCCATGGTGCTTCAAAAACCCATGCCTTCCTCATTATTATTATTATTACTATTATTATTTAGAATAAACATTCTGCACACTCATTACTCAAGGATTGCACACTGGAAGACTGACTCAAACATACTATTTTTCCTAACGTTGGCCCTGTCTGAGAGAAGTCTAAACTGACCCTGACTCTTTGCTAGGGAGTTTGGAAATACTGGAAGAATGTGTGTACATGTGGATGTATAAATGCTACCTCCATGTTAGTAATGTACTGATTAACATTTAAGAAGCTGACAAATTGCTTCCTTCTGGACTTGAAAAAAATCTAAATGTCTTAGAAAAAAAATTTGCTGTGTCTGAAAATAAGTTGAAAATGAATGCATTTTTCCTAAATTGAAAATTTTCAAACTCATTAAACAAGATGAAATAGCTAAATTGAGCAGCAGGTTGGTAACTGCTGTTTCAGATAACTGCATGGGCTTTAACTGGCTCTGGAGATGTGGGATGAAGCTGTGTGGATTAGTAGCTTCACTAACTTTGTGGTAGCAGAGGTAAAAGGAAGAAGGTAAGGAATCGAATAGTTCAGTGATACCTATAAATATCGTGTGGGAAGCAATCAAAGGAACATGTAAGAGTTTTTGTATGATATTTGAGACACAGCTTGTTATGACGCATTGATATAGTCCTTGTTTATGAGTCACAGGCTCAGTCTATAGACCTATTTCAACATCTGTCTAATTTTTAACATGTGGGCAGTTGCTATGTGAAGACTCTCAGGCAACTTTATATGGGGTGTGAGATACATCCATCCACATTCTTGCTTGGTATTTTTTGTGAAGAGCTTCAGGACTTTAATCACATTGAATGTGGATGGAAAATTTAAAAGCAGGATCAGAGCTGACAGTGGCAGACTTACAGAGCTATGTGAATACACTTTTAGGACTAGTACCATAGTATGTAACACACTTTGGATATTCTTTCTGATGAGAAAAGACATGATGGTGTTAATTTGCCAGTGCTGTTTTCCACGTTTGAAAATGAAATGAGTTGATTGATTTCAGCTATGTTACCTTTTATTCTGAAAAGCAGTACTGTGTTTGAGAACAAAGGGAAACAGTAAAAATCTTTGTGAATGCATGTTAGAGGTACTAGTTTATTTCTGCCTGTACCACAGACTTACATTCAAAAGGCCAATTTTGTATTATCTGTAGTATGTTCTTACAGTAGAAACTCGCTACAAGTCATTTCAGAAGGGAAAACTATAATTTATAGAATGGGTTTAACCAGTTGTAAAGAAGACCAATAATCTCAACAGCATAACACTGTTTAGTGTACGTACAAAGTTACCAGTACTGCCAAATCATTTGTACTCTCTTGTGCTGCTAACGTTATTATCGGCCTGATCAATATTACACGGTTGGGACATTCTTCTGCTATGTACATGAAAACAATTCTATTTTCCCAGCTATATTGTAATCAGATTATTTACTTTCAGAGGGCTGCAGCTTTACTGTGTTTCTTTTGTTTCTCACAAATTAATTTTTTTTTTTTGACGTGGAGTGGGAGGATTAGTAACTCGGCTGACTTTGAATGTATGAACATTTACCTGAAACTGAGAACTGATTCTTTGTGAACTTTGAACTTGCACTGCATTTTGTATTTAAATACAATGAAAATGGTATCAGCTGCTCAGTGCAGTACTGCCTATTTGAAAACAGATTGTCAAAACGCCTTCTAATTAGTGTGTGCAGTAATTTGCTTTTCTTTAATGCTATTAATATTTAAGATTTTTGAAGGAAACATGTCCTGTGTTAGACCTTTCTAATGTTCAAGTCCTGATACGGAATTTTTCCCTGGCTTTTAACCTTTGTTTCATTTCTCTGATTAATAAATTTAGGTCTTCTGTAATGAATTTGGATGTATGCTATTTGTCATTTAAGTATAGCATGCCTGGCACTGATGATTTATTTTACTTTTTAAAGGCCATGGTTAAAAGTTTTATGGATGTCTACGAGCTTGCAAGTTCCAGAATTGACATGCTGCTGAGAGAAGCAGCATCTCATAAGCTTCCCCCTGCAGCCCCAAAGTCCAAGAGCCAAACAGTTTGTCTTCATGAAAATCAGAACCTGCAATTGGTAAGTCTGCTTTTCAGTTAGTTTTTGTCATTTGGCTGTGGTTTCCTAGCCAGCATCTCCCTTCAAGCTGCATAGTATCTGTAGGGAAATTCAGTAATATTTCATTATAAACATAATAGAGCAATAATATTTGTGTCAACAGAAATCTTCCGAGACTTTAACAGAAGAGAAAGGGGGTGGTAAAAGTTAACATGAGGATTCATTTTACTACTGTATCTTCTACAAGGACCTATTAATTGCTGCTGTCACTAGAAAATTATACATTGTGATTTCTTGGGTTTTGACAGTACAGTGAAATGGTTAAACCAGAATATTATTAACTGTGCATGTAAACAAAATGTTTGTTAGGAGAAATGCTGGCATTTTTTTAAACAATAGTGGTTATGAATAATACTTTCTGCTAAACTTGCAGGGTTAAAATCCAATTTCAGAAATAATTTCTTGTTGCCTACAAAGATACTTGGAGTTGTTTAAGGCTAATAAGGTGATTGTTCAGATATGAGAGCTCTCTCTAGGGGGATTACTGAATGCAGATGTATTTGTGTCCCACAGGCAGGAGGCCAGACACATAAACTGTCATAAATATGTAGCCAAGTATGTCTAGAATGAAACTGTGCAAGCTGTGCAAGTTGCATACACTTAATGTATTTCTTCTCCATCTTTCTTTACTTTGCCATGTGGAATAAAAGAGAAAATTTGGAGGGTTGTTTCTTTTTTGGTAATGTTTTGGTGTTTGGTGGGGTTTTTTTTGTGTTCTCTCTTTTATCCTTTCTCCTCTTTTATTCTTATGAAGCAGACGATCATAAAGAAAATGAGGGTGTTTGCCTTTTTGAAATTGAAGATTGGTAAGAAGAGATCCTTCACTAATTCAAGTGACATAAACACAACAGCAAATGTATATTCAAAGACTGTGGCTGTGGCCTTGGTTGTTTCCAACAGAATTACATTTATTTCTTATCCTGCTCCTATATTGGATCACTACAATGGGAAATTATTGCAAATCGAAAAGATACTAATCAGTGCTGAATTTTAGTTTTCAGAGTTGAATGAAAGCTTTGTTTTATTTGTGACTGCACAACCTTTCTAGGAAACTAAATGAGATCACTTCACTAAAATTGCTCCTTTTCTCCTCCACTCAGGCTTTATGTTTTTTACTGGGTTTACATGTGGCCTGCTGAGCCTGTGCCCAGTGTAACTGGGTTGCTGCTTTTCCTGTTATGATTGGCTTTGTTGTTTAAGTCAAGATGAACACTTGTGTACTAACGATTGGGAAGTGTGCCAATCTTGTTGCAGCAAAGTTTGCTTCATTTTGGTTGAGAGAGCTTTTAGCGAGGTTATGCTAGTCCTGCCTGTAAAGGGTTATGCAGTGACTTGATATGTTACAGTGAAAACAAATACTTTGCCCTCCCATCTCTCTGATGCCTGTGGGTAAATACAGTGCTTTTAAAGTAATTCGTGTCTGCCTATGGTATCAATGTAAAGACGATGCTTTCTGCATTGTAGTAGGATCTGTTGGCCTTCCTATAGAGCCCTCTAGGGAAAAGAATAGTTCTTCCTTTAGGTGTAGTTTAATTTGAACCAAAGCATGAGCTTTAATGGAAAGTGGGTTAGAATTTGAATGCAGAGGCAAAAAAAAATATAGAATTATATGTGTTCAAGTTTCATTTAAAAAAAATGTGTTTATGGTATCTTGTACTATATTTTAGTTTTCTGTAAACTTGTCCCTAATATTTGGAAAAGTTGCATCAAGCGTGACTTCAGCCATCACAGCTTTCAGGAGCAACCGACATTAAAGTTTCTACCAGTGCTGCTCTGTTCTGATTTTAAGGAAGAAGTTTGTACTAATTTTTTTTCTGTATTAAAAGAGGAGAACAAATATTTTGCTTGATTATTTGTAATGAAAGGCAGTAATGACTTTTCTTGAATATCTGTTTGGTTTCAGAGTTGTACATACCTGAAACCAACAAGGTATGCTCTATGACTGAGCACAAAGGCAAAACTTTTTATGTAGGAGATAAATACAGCAGCTGGACTGTATTAATTGCAGGTCTTCATATGACAGATGCTTGTATTCCTAGAACAGTAACCTATTACTGAGTGCTGAAGTACATTTTTGAAAAGTCTTTCGGGTGTATACCATCTGTGGACTGTTACCTTATAAGATTAGGGCTTTTCTCAGTGTGTTGTGGCTGTCTTTAGATGTCCGAGTGCTGGTTATATAAGTTTCTTGCCCTCCCAGCTGCCCATTGAATCTAAATTTGAGCCATTCATCAGTACTCATCTTTTCCATGTTTAGAAGGTAGTGCTTTCCTAATTGATCTTTTTTGTACTGAAATTTTCTAGCTATGTTGCCTTTCTGTTCATACCAATTTTTTTTTCTGTTCTGTTGGCTTGGGTTTTGCTGATAATTGTGAAAAACAAAACTGATGCCATAAGGCAATACCAGTGATTCTGACTTCTCATCTTTTATCTAAGACTCTGAATTGATGTCTCCATCCTCCAGGCTGCTTCTAGTCCAACCACTTTCCTTCTAGTCAGTAGTGTTTAGATTCTGAGGTTATGTGTACTCATGCTAATGCCAACAGAGAACAGGAGGGGATATGATTATGATGGACAGAGATGAGATGAACGCTGGGAACACTGCTTACAGTGATGAGAATTATTATGTGGGCTGAAGAGAAGAATGTCTCTGTACTCTTCATTTGTGTCCAGCTGTCTGTTGTGCTCATCTCTGATGATTCTTCCTCTGTGCAGAGAAAGGCCCTGTGCATTTTTCATTCTTGCAACTCTTAAAAATTTAGTATGCCTGAAATATAGATTATTGGTTTTCTACCTAAATTTTTTTTCTATTGTTCCCTATTCCTGTATTACTTTTCCATTTTGCCTTTTTTTTTTGTTTCTTTACCAAATGCTTCTGAAATTTCCCTTACATTTCTAAAATGTCAAGCTTCTTTTGCAACCATAAAAGTTTCACTTCTGTGCATTTCTTTTTTTTTTTTTTAATTACTTTCTCTGAAGTGCAAGTACCACAGTCACAATTCTGTCCTCCAGTACTTGCTTCATTGCCACATACCACATGTATGTCAGGTTATATGTATAATTGGTAGACATGATGATGATGATGATAATAATAATGATTCAGCTAAGAAGATATGCTGTTTGTAATCTTGGCTATAGGTATGTAGGTTGCAAGAGGAGGAACAGAGAAGCCAGCAGTCAACCTCTAGCATGAAATAAGATAATTACTTCACTGAGCACTAAACTCATTACTGGACTGGCACTGCTGTTTTCTCCATGAAATTTAAGGAACTGTATTGTTTCCCTTTACATGACTCTCTATTTCTCAATGTTTTCCTTAGAAGGTGAATTTAGTGGAAGTACTTCACTGATAGTAGCTAACTGTATATACCATCTGTATGTAAGCAAAGAAGGTATCAGCTAAAATGTTCTTTCTTTTATTTCTGTTTTCCTGCCTGTTTCTTGCTCAGCAACATCTAGTAATATAAACGTCATAAGCTGGGCTGTGCTTAGGGTTTCCTGGTAAATGAACTCTTGCCAGTTATTTTAGCAGTACTGGATTCTGCTGCTTTGGTCCACTTTAATTCTTCAGATATATTAGTTTATTACTATACTTAAGACTTTCATTCTGAGTTGCAGTAATAAGTAGGCTTTGAACTGAGAGCTTTAAAATGCTGTGCTGTTCAGTAGTATAGTCAAAAGCAATTATTCTGTGGGTGCTGGGAGGGCAACATGGTATTGTGTTAGTCACATGGAAAGCACATGAAACAGTGGTGTCTGTGCTGCCAAAGATTTTGTTGCTGCAATCACAGTGTACTTGAGAGTGGATGCAGTGGCACTGTATTTTCCAGTGTGACTTGATATATAGGAGGAACTGAGAGAACATTATAATTTCTTCACAAAGTGTTTTGGTAGCTTTTGGCCCTGAGATTTTGTGTTTGATACCAGTACTGATGTCAGGATTTTAAGAATTTAAAATATTCTGGTATCAGTTTTGGCAGGCAAAAAAGCCACTGTTATATTGCAGGTGGTCAGGTGTTTTTCTGATCCTGACGAGCTGATCTGGTGATATTACTTCCTTTCTCTGCTTTCACTTCAGAATAAAAGGAGTACAGAAAACGAAGTGTGAAAGTAGCAGTGATTTATAAAGATGACAAAAAGAGAAAAGATTGGTGTGCACAGGAGAAATGGGAATTTGGGGAGCTAAACTGAAAGGGGGAAAGGGTGCTTTTCAGATGGGTGAGAGGCGAAGTTCTGTAAGAAGAGCAGGGTTCTGTATGAAAACATAGTTGTCTTTGGATGCTTCTGAGTTTGAAAATTAAATCACTCATTGCTCTGTGTGGCTTTGCATCATCCTTACTTCTTCCCCCACCCCGTGCAGTTGTGGTTGTCTCTGTCCTTTGTCTGAAAATGCCTAATGATATCACTGAAAGTACTGGAAAGACATAATTGTATGTTTTGGTAAGATGAGATAAGTAAGGAGAATCATCTTACACGTGGAAAATCCTTATTTATTGTTGAGATGCTAGTAATTGACATATGCTTGTATTGTTTTGATGAGGAACTACATTAAGCAAAAAGTACAGTTTTCTTCCTACTCAGAGCAGTCAGCCCTCAGTTCTTATGATCTATTGAATCCTGATCATGGAGGGGTGCAGAGAGAAAAGAAATATTTAAAACTCAAAATTTAACTACACCAGTTGCTTCCTACCTAGCCTGGCTGTTCTGGGCAGTGGTTTTACTTGTTTTTCTTCCCATACCCTTTGTTCTCTTGTCAGCAGTTCAGTCTGCATTTTAAGACTGAGACGTGCATCTAATAGGGATGCAAGACTTACATTTGTAATTACGAGGAGAGAGTTGGAGTGAAAATAAAACACTGTTTGCCTTTTCACTTGCTGCATAGGAGAAAGGGACTTACTCCATCGGTGTCACATTAAATGTCAGAGAGCATCAGTCATGGGCTGGAGCCATATCTCTTGTGTTAGGACATGGAATGACTGATGTAGCTGGGGGAATTCTTCCCAGATGTTGCAATAATCAGATAGGTCCTGGATGAAAACTCTGCTTGGCTTTTCCACTACTTCATGCTAGCCTGATGCATAGTCGAACTGAAAATATTTTTTGAAAGATTTGGAATTGAACTGTTTTTTTGAAAGATTTGGAGAGATCAGTTTTTAATTTGCCTTGCAAAAAATAATCAGATTTGTTATTATTACCCTCTGTCTTGCAGTGTTTTCTTGGAAATAGTCTAGGATGAAATTGAGTAGGATATGAACCTCAAATAATTGAAACTTTTGCTCAGGACAGTTGATTGCCAGTGTGTGGTTTATTTGCTGTGAAACACATGAATGTTCATAAATTGATAGAAAATAAAGAAAAATCTGACAGGTTTACAAGGAGAATTTCCCAGTTATTGAGATGATAATAGGTGTGAAAAAGTGGAGATATCAATATAGGCAAAAATAGAAAACTGTAATATTTACTAAGTCTCTATCAGGTTGAATCCTTAAAGCAGTAATATCTTCCAGAAACTATTTTTTATTTAAACATTTGCATTTCTTACCTGATATTAAGTAGGTGGGTGTAATTTGCCAGCCTTACTGCATAGCCAGAGAATGCAGGTGTCATAGTGCAAGTGCTCACCTTGTCATGCAGTATTGCTTACACAAGTAATAGTTGTAACCAAACAGTATAAATCATACAGTTTAAACGATTTGCTTATTATGTATTACCAATAAAAAAAATATGAATAATATAAATCACATTATGTAACTTGGGGCAAGGTGTTCAAAACCAGTTAACAGTAATTCAGCATCGCATTTACTATTGTGTAAAGAGCACTTCCTTTTTTATGCAAAATTTTTTTGATACTCAAGATTCTAGGTATGTGAACTTTTAACTTGTCAGACTATTGTAACATACTTGAAAATTATAGTAATTTGATTAAAATGTTGCCTATAAGGCAAAAGGTTCAGTTAATAGAATCCATATGTAATTAAAGTGCAGAACTAAATGTAATCAGACCTCAGTGACTGGTGCCTTCAATATTGATAGTTTTACAGTGGCCTCTGGGGTTGAAAGTTTATGTTAAAGTTAGTAATGTAGCTGTGCTCCAGAAAAAGAGCAAGACAGTTTAGCCATTTCAACGTCCTGAAGTGATAGTCACACAACAAAAATAGTTGATAGTCTGAATTTTAGGGGTATCTTCCACTGGCAGGTGGTAGGAGAGCAAGACTATTGGAGTGTTCTAGTCAGAGAATTGCTTTCAGCAGTAACCCTGCTACATAAACATCCCCAAATGGAGGATCTTGCTGTGAGCAAGTAACAGTGCTTCTTTTTTTTTTAAAATAATATAGTTCCTTCATTTGTGTGAATTTATGTTTGAATCATCTGAAAGTTATAGACACAACACTATGTACCAAGCCACAAAAGAAGTTTAAAAAAATTTCCTGAGCTTAAAAAAAATAAAAATTATTTTCTCTGGACAGTTTTAAGAGACGACATCCTGTGTTAGAGTTCTCTAATCATCACCAGCACAATTTACAATCAGAACACACAGAGAGCCAGTTCAGACCAGCTCATCTGTTGACTTTGGCAGAAGCCCTTAATCTCACTCTGTGCAGCTGCCACTTGAGAGCTGGGGACTCGGCAGAGAGCCGAAGGAGGGTGGGATGCAGGGTTGGTCAAGGCATGAACACATAGGCCTGCTTCATTTCAACAGCCGTACACTGCTTTTTTTTTATAGTCTTTTCATTTTACAGCCTTTTTTTTTTCTCCTAAAAAAAAAACCACAACACAACAAACCTCAACCAAAACCCAACCCTGAAATTAAATGAGGACCTCTCATGAGCCACTGCGCTCCAGGCATAAGAAATTGTAATGTCTGGCTTCCAGAAACTGTCCCGTCAAAATGTGCTTCTGATTAGGTGGCTTAATTACAGCTGTGAAAACAATGTTGATTTAGGCCTCAAGATTCCAGTGCATGTCAGCCGTTATTAGCTAGCCTTGGACTGAAGCCACCATTTTAAAAGTCTCTATCACTAAAGTCACACACTGCCTGACAACTTTTTATTTAGGCAGAAATGTTGCCAGAAGCAACAAATTTTATGCAAAATATTTTTCATTGTGCAAATTTCAAATGTGACACTGTTGATGGACATAAAATGGGTAGTTATGTGTGGACTTCACTAAGTCCGAAACCTAACTTCTGAGAAAAAACCCCCAAACCCACCACTGAACAAAAAAACAACAAAAACCCCTAAACCCAACACCCCCTCTCCTTTTCAAATAGTTTTTGTAAAGTTTGACTGACATAATGCTTAATTTTAATTCCTTTAATTCAGTTTTATTCCAAATCCAGCATGTTGGTTTAACCACCCAATTTTATTGCATCTAAATTTTCCTGACAGTTTCATTTGCTGTTGGGAAATAAAATTGCTGGTTTTGCAACATGGGAAATAATGGCTAGTTTCAAAACGAATGTGTTTGAAACTTCCTTTGCCTGAAGCAGGTTAAGGCACACACTCAATTTACTTTAGGGGAAAAAAGCTCATTAAATAGTTTTAATATTTTAATATAATTTAAGTAACAGCTTTCACAGTGGGAAGGCTTATTAGGCCCATGTATTTACACCTGCAGAGAGGTAAATGTTTGGGTAATTAGGTGGTTTCTAGTACTTCAGCTTTTCAGTGTAGTTGTAAAGACTGTAGATGGACACAATGCATTCCTTGCATTTAAACATTACATTTTCACTTGTAGTATTTTGCTTTAAGGTGCTTAAGAAAGAGGTTTAAGTTTTGTTGGATTTGTCTTTTTGTTGTTTTTTTTTTTTTCTGGGATTTTTTTTCTTTTCTTTGTTTTGTCTGTTCTTAAAGTCTCCTTAATGACATGAATTGGCTAAGGAATGTGAGTGGATGTGTGTGGGTGTTAGCTCTCTGCAGAGGATGGTGCTTTGGCAAAGCAAGATCCACATTCTCACTTCACAGTTGCCATGAAATTCCAAGTGTCCATGCTGTGTGGTTTAATGGAAACCATGGAGTTCCTAAATGACCACAGGTTTGTTCTGATGTTAAGCACAAACCAAATCTTTCAAGTCATTGGCTGAGTCACAAAAAAGGAGGGTCATGTTTTCAGGAAGGTAATCTCCTTTTTTCCTTCATGGTTTGCATTTCTATGGCATTGGAAATGTGTTTCTAGTGAGGTACTGGAACTCACAAACAAGTGTCCTCAGTTCCCAGGACTGAAAACAAGACACTTGGAATCTGAAGTTGTATTCATCTGTTATCCTAAATACTCAGGCCAGTGCAACAATTGTACCTCCCAGAGCAACTAATTGGAAATTGATTTAGAGAAAATAATGATTTGGATAAGGAAACAAGTCTGAAGTATAGGTTCAAGTTTGCCCTGTAAAAAATCATCATGCATTCATTCTCTGCATGTAGCAGATTAACAGAGAAAAAGTAAGCAAATACCTACACTTCATTTTGTTCAGTTTTTGAAGGAAAAAATACTGGAACAAGTTAGTCCTTTATTTTCTTTGCAAAGGGGTGCATGGGCTTTCCTGCAACTAAATGTTTCAGAAAGACCCCAATTGCTCTGGAAGGCAATTATGACTTGGGAGACAGCAATGTGATGCATTTTTCTTTATTAGAGGTCTTTGCAATGGTATTTTGAAATGTGTTTCATTGGTAATATGCAAAGAGTTTTATTCACTAGCCGCGTATGTTTCCTTCCTATTTTCTACACACTCCTGTTTCTTTTGCCTTCTTCCCACACCTCTCAAAGTGACATTTTTAGCATGTCAAATTAAAAGAAGATGTTGGATATTATTACGTGTACTGCTAATGCTGCACAGTAGAAATAAACGTATTTGGATCTCTAGACAGGCTGTTATTTTGAGAACTGGATATTGTAGACCAAGACATTTAACCCTGGGGAAAAATTTTACAAAAGAACACAGCTGAGGATACAATTTTACTGGCTTTATAGAAGAAAAGGAATATTCTCTACAAAGGCAGACAAATTCACTTCTTTCCAGGCTCAAGGACTTTTACTTAGGCCAGAAGGTGCTTCCTCCTCCCTTTTGAAGAAGTTATTTCAAGAAAGAGAGCTGGGAAGCTTCTATTATTCCCTGCTAAACTGTGGGTTAAACATAAAGGGAATGTCTGTTTGTTCTGAGACTGAATTCACTGAGAAATTTTTGGAGGGGATTAAAGCATGGCTGTGCTTGAATGAGTCTAGCTCAGATACTTAAATGGCAAATGAATCTTTGCAATCCAGATTGTCATCTTCCTGATATTTTCTTGACATTTTAAATTTAGATCCTATAAGATACACTGTTGTCAATAGTTTTTTTCTTGTTCTGACACCTGTTTGGTTTTGTGTTTCAAGGTAAATATAAAAAGCATGTTTATAAGAAGAAAATTCAGTGCTAATCTTCAGGCATTAGCTTTGATGAATAGTGCAAAATGTGTCGATGCTACCTGTGAGTTGCAATTCAATTGATTGGGAACAATAGGTAGAAGGACTTTTGTTCTCTTTTGTGGCGTTTCTTGTTTACTTTGTACCACTAGCTCACTAACCAGTTTGCAGGGAAATACAAGAGAGCGAGACCTAGGACAGTGTTTCCAGGAGTCTGCCTCTTTCTAAGCTAGCCTCAGACGTGCATATACGTGCAGCACTCACTTAGAATGTAGTATGGCTAATGCTACACACACCCGTTAAAAAACAAAAGCAAACGTAAAAAATTTGTGCTGACCTTTAACAGGATTTGGCCTGGAGAGTATATTTAGGCATAAACCTACATTTTAAATAGTGGGGAAATAAGTAGTCCCCTCAAAAGTCATACTGTAAGTGTTTGTAAAGCAAAATCTCATATTTAGAGGTTTATGTTTCCCTCAGGATGGCATTCCCACCAGCAGAGAATTCAGTGCCAGCTAGTGGGCAAACTTTTCTTCAGAGGAGATGACAGTCTCTGCTGCTTAGTCTGCTTTACTTTGTGCTTTTCTTGAAATTTATAAAACCGTCAGATATTTTTCTGTTGGTTTGTTTAAGCAAAACTTTCCCATAATTGTGCATGTTTGTATCCTTTTAAACTGTGGAGAAAAAGAACAAACCTTTGCATTCCTTCCTGTGACATTTTTGCAGTAGAGCAGTTTGGCTTTGTACAAATACATGTTTACCTACTTCCATTGCTGATTGCTTGCATTTTGTACTTTAAGAATAACACTTAATGCAACAAATAATAATAATAGTAAGAACAACAACAACAACAAATCCAAACCAAACCAAAACAGAAAACCAAAACACAATACGTTAAAATATACTAGAGAGTATGACTTGCAGAGATAAAAAGACAGGAAATTCAGAGTTAGGGCATGAAGCATAACAGTGTTCTTAATTCATAATTTTATTGCTGTAATTTTATTCCTATGACACTGGCATGTTTTAAGGGCATACAGTCAGCAAGTTACATCTTAATGTTTATTTTTATTGAGTTTTTCATATTTAAGTCACACTGCTTAATATTTACCCAACCTATATTTCTTTATTTGTTGTTGTTAAGTTAGGTATAAAAATTTCTCATAGAAGCCTGTGAAACCCGTATAATGTAGAGAAAGCACAACTTTTTCCAGTTGATTATAGTTAAGGACCCATCTTCTCAAGGGACTGGGCTCCCTGAAGCAGTTTGGCCTGTTGAATAAACCAGTACTTGAAGAAATTATAAAAATGTGAAATGAGTACACTCTGGGGTAAAGCGCTTTACTGTCAGCTAAAAGGATGTGACGATGATAATAATAACAGTGATTTTTTAAATATCTCGTGTTTTCTTCAGTTTGTGTAATGGTTCAGTTAAAGAAAGAGGTTTAGAAACAAATGTGCTTTTTAAGCTATAACTTTGCTTTTCCCTTTTACAAGAATTTGCGAGTTTTTGTTGTCTTGTTTTATAAATAGTACCTTTTAAAAAGGACCTTTTTGTTAAGCAATCAATTTACTTTTTCCTTTTTATTGGAAGGCAAGATATCTTTAAATTGCATGTGGGTAATAAAATTAAAAAAATACGCACAAGAATAATGTGGTCAGTCACCAGCAGTTTCCCTGCTACGTGTGATGATATTAGGAAGGCAAAGTGACATTATAATGATGTAATGATTCCATTTCATCCTCTTCAAATGGTGTAACTGCTTCAATTCATTTTAGATAGAGACGTGTGGAACCTGTAAAGCCACCTTGCTTTAAGACACCACACTTTTGGATCTCGCTCTCAACTGATTGGTCCATAAACCCATAGTTCATTCAGTAAAATGCGCCATAAAGCTGACATTGCAATACTTGGCTCGCTTAAATTTGTATGTTCATCAGTATTTTGAAGGCCTTTTGTCCTACCTAGGTAATGGTTGCAGGTAATTTGACAGTCTTTGGTGGCTGCAGTAATGAAAAATTTCACTAATTTTTCAGCTTCTGTTGAGTACCAAGGGTCTTTTGTGATCAGAAAATCATCAGCTGATATGGTGGTTATAACCTTATGCTCAGGGAACTGTTAGTCTTTTGGGCTCTGTGTGACATCAAGTTTTCTTGTTCAGGGTGTACTACATGCACTGCATTCTTTCTGGAGCCTGGACATGTATTGTAACTGAACCAGGACCTTGCAAATTTTCCTGACACTGAAAGTCACACAGTTCTGTTTAAGTCTGTGCATGTCAAAACATCCTATTGCTTCAGGAATTTCTAGTTTAATTTAATAACTTACTTAAGTTTATTACACTTTAAATAAGAGATTTTTTATAAGAGCATCATTAATTGGGAGCTTTGAATAAAGGAATTAAAGGTATAATTCTGGAATGTTCAAGGCACACAAAGTTACCGAAATAATCACTGTGTAAAATTATTCTTTAAAGTTTTGTTAACACCTTTTTTGTTTCATAAACCAAAAAGCTGAAGAAACCTTTCCGTAAATCTCCTTTTATGTTCTTCATGACTCTTCTGATGAAAACAATTTAACATGCTGTATGAAAGTTTGTAGCGTTGTATATGATGATGGTGGGTTCTGGTTTTGGGGTGGGTGTTTTTTGTTTTGTTTTTGCTATTCTCTTGTTCTTTCGGAACATTCATTTGACATATATATATATGAAAGGATGAAAATCCATTAGAATGTTTTTTATGTTGATTCACATAAAATATGATTGGTATGCTGAAAATACTACTTACATTTTCCTTCCATTTTGCAAGTGGACTCACTCAAACAGGATGTTCAGCCTCACATACTGGTGATTATCTAGTACCTGAGCTAAGATCAGCTCTTAGAGGCTGATTGTACTCAGGAATCTGGTAAGTATAAAAAGTTGAAATAATTATTAGATTTCTGTTTCTTTAATTTCAGTCTGAAGTATAGCTGTATATATAAATACGGCCAAAACCAATAGAGACAGTAAACCTAGCTCACCCGCACTCAAGTTGTTTATAGCTGATAAGCTTGATTCCTTGCCCAGTTAGTGTAATTTGGATCTTGCATTTACAAAAGACCTACATGTTAGCCATCAACTGAAATCGAGACTAAAATATTTTTTTAGGCCATTCAGATATCAACTGATATTTTATAAGCAGTAAGTTGGTTGGAAAGCCAACTGTTTTCCCTGACCGTTACTGTTATAAAACTACCCTTTAGAACTCTATTGAATATAAACTGCATGAGATACTGCATGCAGTTTACAACAGAAGGACTAATTTTCTCCTGAAGTTAGTTCAACTAAGGGTTATTGGGGATGAATGTCCTTGGTTTGGTTAAAAAAAGAAAAGTTTGAAAACTACCCCAGAGCAACAGGGAGCCAGAGTACCTCTTCCTGGTGAATCTATCTCTAGGCTAGTTCATGAGAAAGGGGGTTGAAGCCCTTATCAGGATTTTAGCAGGCTACACTTCTGCATTGGACAATCCAGACAATGTACACTGCATTGGTCGGTGTTAAAAGGGTGTAACCCCTTGTCCTCCTAATACATTTATGATTTTAATCATAAACATTCATTTTGGAAAACTGAGTAGTTCAGTAGTAATAGTTCATTTCTAAAAATTTTAGGTCTGTTATTAGAGGAACTTTAAAAGAAGCTACTCAGTTCAATACAGTTATTTAGATGAGCTGAGATTTAGGTTAACCAGAAGCCTAATACAAATGCAGGCATTCTTACTCAGCATGCAAGTGTTTGTCTGTATTTTGGATAACAGATTGAAATCAATCTGTTTTCAAATGAATGCAGATATGTTTCATAAGCCATGTCTGTATCCAGTTTCTGGTCCAAATTCTGTTGTCTCCTAAGAACTAACATCATTGTGCTATTTGGGGGTGCCAAAAGCTGTCAATTCATGAGATCAGCATTTCCCTTCTCATTTCAGGATTATAGACAACACCACCATTAATATATTCTCACAACCAAGTGAAAACCAAATCACTTTTTGTTCACCTAAAGGTTTTTGCAGTAAATTGCCATGTGTGCATATTAATTCTGAGTAGTGCCATTTTCCTACTTTAAATCTGAGTTGTTCACTACATTTTTCATTGGTGCAAAACTATTCACTTTCACATCAACAACTTCTGCCAGAGATGTGTGCGTTCCAAGTCCTTAAGACTTCTTTTCATCCCCTTTCATAAAAATAAGTTGGTTCTATGTCCTTGCTATAAATTCCTGTTGAGAGAGATGTCCACTTTACCTCTCCATCAGTGTATTTCCTTTTTGTTTTCTTTCCTTCATGCTATAGCGTCTCGTGAACTTCCATTTTCTATAAGCTGGATGCATACTGCTTTTTATGAGAATTAGATTTCTCATGTGAAAAAAATGCCCTTTTAGTTGTTTTTAGAGAGAACTTCAAGGGTACTTGTCCTTGTAGAGATACCAAAAATCAAATAGTTTACATACCTATCTCAACTTGCTGTAATTTAGCAAACACCAGAATCTGACCAGGCTTTGTCTTTTGAGTCTTGGCTTACTTAAGGAGGCATTCACTACAGCAGTTCTCCTAATTCCACTGTCCAGACACCAGTGCTCATCCAGACTGTTCCATATGTGGTAAACACTGTACCTCTTCAGCAAAGAGTCTTAAGCATCATCAGTACTTACTGCATATTGGACTTTTAAGGGCCTTTTTTGACTTACTCTACATGTTTATTACAAATATACTTGCAAAAAATAATGAACAAATTGTACTATTCTCAATGCATGTGTCTGCAAAGTAAGAGTTAGTTCCAACTGTACTCATGTAAGCTGTTGGAGAATCCTAAAATGTGGATTTCCATTTTTTATAATAGTTAATTTGTTTTCTTAGCTACATGGATTTATATTTCTGAACATCATTCCTCAAAAATATTGCATGTTTGGCATAAATGCATAGGAAAAATTAATCTTCTGAATGCCTAAAGATTTTTTAATGCAAGAAAGCTGAATCATAAGGGCACTTTCATTGTTCCTAGACCTTTCTCCTTTATGTTGTTAAACGTTACCATTAGAAATAATTACTTTTTCCCTCTTCCCCTCTTGTATCCAAATTGCTGATACAGGATATCTTTATTAATTAAAAAGTGATTGAAGTATTTTACTGAATCGGTGTAATTTCTTTTTTACCAAAATGTTTATGATGATTAGCTGTAGGATTCTTCATTAAAATTAGTCTTTGGTAAAAGATGCATTAATGCACCACTGCCAAAGGTCTGATGTCCTCGTCCTGTTTAGTAGCAGAATGCCTAAACTGTAGCTGCATCAGTTTGGTGCAGACAAAAAGGAAGGTAGCTAAGCATTTTGCTGTGTGTGAGCAGTTAGAGGGCAAGCAGACACCATGCACCTTGACCACCTATTATGAAGCTTTTTGCTGCAATGTCAAGTGAGAGAGAGTTAATTGGGTGAAGCTGTAGAGCATGTTAGGGGCATGGTAAAGGGTTGCTGTCTGACAGCTGAATGTCAGCAGAAGCTAGTGAAGTGTGGCTGAGAGACAGAGACCTGTCACGAAGTTCATGTGGACTATAGCACAGTTAGGGAGATGAAATGTGGTTCTGTCTCACTTTCTCCCTCATTGCATTCAAGCACCTTAAGATTTCACACTGTATGTGTCAACCCTTGTTCTCTAAGCTGTTTTCTCCTAACACTTCTGCATTCAAATGATTGGACAGAAGATGCTAATGTTTGGCAAAATGAATGTAAATACACGTTTCTCCTTTTTCTGCTAGAGTGGCAGTATATATGGAACTGAGACAAAACTTTGAAAGCTTACATCAGACAGTCACGCTGTCTTGGAATTCAGCTGATGACTGAATACATTTCTCAAGAGAATATGAAGTTTGACACTTTAACTAGTTGGATAGGGACTGTTTTCCCACTAGCACTGGAAGAAGAAAAGACTAAGTGGGGAGGACGATTTCATGAGCTGCTTGTGCCTTAGTATGGTGTTGTTAGTGTTTTAGTCTCTGGTTGTAGTCACCTTCTCCCCTTCTTGCTAGAAAGGAGCAAAGAGATGAAGGAAACTTGAGAGAGAGAAAGACTGATCTGAGGCAATGAAATGCTGTGGGAAAATTCACATAGCAGGAAAGGCTTTCCTGGGAGCAAGAGGAGCATCAGTTAAAGATGGTGCTAATTTTATACACTGCTGCAAAACATGGAGAGGTGTCACAACAGTTTGTAGGAGTACAGTGTGCTTTTCAGTGTTGTTTGCAACATGCAGCACAAGATAAACAAATAGCCATTTTAGTTAGATTAAAAATAAGTATATAGAAGTTGCTTTCATTCTTGAGAAAGTGGAAAGACAATGATAGACAACATGGGCAAAAACTACCAAAGTATTTGAAAACCTGAATTGAAATCAGTACAGAGTGAGCATTTCACCATGAAAATAGTGCATTACATACTTTGCCTAATGTTTTGTTATTATTAGTGTAGTGCAGAAAATTTGACCTGAAAATAGGAGATTTCCATGTGTATTGCAATGAAGCATCTGGAAGAGAAATTTACTATATAAGCTGTATGTTGGATATTGGCCAAAATATTTACAAATCATTAAAATTAGCAATGCTTATTTGTCAGTAAGCCACCAAAATGTTGAAGAGAAGGTGTTCATCTGATGTGATAATACATCCAATCCCATGCATTCTTCAAACATATCAGGTTTAAGTCTGTTTGAATAAAACAAGAATTTCTTTTAGAAAATAAATACACTAATATTAAATCTTTCTCTTAATTGCCTTTAATGAGCTTCTAGAGTGTGATTTCATTAGAAAAGCTGAAAAAAAAAAATCCTTTCCAGATACTTCAGGCTCATGTGTTTGTTTAAAAACTCCCGAAACTGGAAGAGGGAATTCTTTGATCATGAGAAAAGTACTGTTGGCTAGCAGCACCCAAAGTGTGTTATGTGTCTACCTTTCTGCCTTAATACATAATGAGCTGGCAGCCCGTTGAATTATTTTCTGATAGCAAGTTGTTTGCAGTATCCAGGCAAGAGTGCTGACAATTAAAATTTATACTGAATGTTGCCATTTTCCTACTTTGTGTCAGAGCACCAATTTAGTCCTACTGCCTTGGCATACAAAATTGCAAAATCATTGACATGGGAAGCAAACTTTCCAGTTTTGACTGGCATACATTCCTGCTTTCAGAAAGTTTGTTAAATACCACTGTATTGCACTGACACCCACTAGTAATACTTTACATTTTAAACACCAGTTTCTAGCATTTTCACTAGTCTGTTTTATTTATTTCATTTAGAGTGAGAAATAGCTCTTGGAGCTACTTTTAACAGCAAAAGAATTAGCAGAATGCTGGAAGTCCATTGGCATTGTCTGAGAAACCGCAACTCAGTTTTGGAAACAGCAGTCTGAAAAGAGAGTTGTGAATGATCTGAAAACGTTCAGCTTTCTCTAGAGGGAAATAGGTTTCCCTTGTAAGTGTTGCAAAATGTTTATCAAAGACTGGTTGTTTCTGTAACTTAGGGGAATTGCTACTGCTACAGTGAAATGATGCAAGCTATGATGATAGCATAGGTGGGAGAAGATGAAGAGTTAACATTATTGGCCATTTGATTTGCTGTCTACTGGTATTACTTCATATTCTAGATCTGGGGTGCAATTATGGAGAAATATATTGACTCTTTCCCACTTACCCCTCATTGCTGTCTGTGCTTACCTGACATTTCTTCCTATCCTTGAGGGATTGTGCTACACCCTTTCCAGAGATTAGGGGTTGCCAGAATTCAGAAGGAACTACAGTTGGCTCATCACTCTACACTTCTATTTGCTGTCAGGCATCCTCACACACCTAAGTGTCCTGTAACCTGGTGATTTGCAAATCACTCTTTGGCCTTGTAATAATTCAACAATTGTCTTGAATTTACTTTGGCATATAACACTAAACTTATTACTGGATCTGTA
The DNA here is from genome assembly GCF_033783945.1 of Neopsephotus bourkii. Taxonomy (NCBI): domain Eukaryota; kingdom Metazoa; phylum Chordata; class Aves; order Psittaciformes; family Psittacidae; genus Neopsephotus; species Neopsephotus bourkii. Next base: position 14,832 of record NW_026902087.1, on the reverse strand, counting down.
TCATCACACAGGAAACCACCCTAACTGAGTCTTTATATTGTGTTGTATCTTCTGCATTATTCTTTCTGCCCTTTTATTTCTTCCCTTACTTGGTCATTTTCTGTTCTGATCCTAAGCAGATTCAGTACATTCTTTCTTCAGCTGAAGCCATATATTCAGGCTTGTTATTCACTACCCAGAAGCTTGAAGTTGCAAAACCCGTATCATTTTTTATTATTCTGATTTTTTTCTAATATAGAATGTTACATGTCATAAGAAACTGGAAGGGAAGTTTGGGCTACTGTAGTTTGAAATTTAATATTTGAAGGCACTTTGAAGTACCTAAATAGTGGTGGCAAATCACAAAACTGGAAGGACCTATTGCTGTAACTTACAAATAGTAGAGAGTGGTTGAAGAGTTGTCATGTGGTATTATAGTGAAAATTGTGTTCCAGTAAAATTATCCTTGTGTAGACTTTGAAGGCTTGAAGACATTCTGACTGGTCTGTGGCTTGAGCTCTGGGTACAGATTTTACACCTACAACTGAAGATAAACAATACACTTCTTATGGTGAATTTCTCCATGTAGTTATCTATTTGCATCACTGTCATAACACGTGCACAGTCTTCTAATTCCAAGTGTCTAGCTGTGCATATTATTCCACAAGTATTGGTATATAAAGCAAAATGGGGTGTCTTTGATCACAACATGATGCTTTTGACTAGGCTGACATTGCAATAAAAGCGTATGTGAAGTTATAATACATGATGGCATTATAGTATTTCCTCCCAAAATCATACATACTAACGCAACCCACTATAAATCAGTTTTAGGTTTGATAAAACAGTTCATTTATTTAAGAGAACCTTTAATTTAGATCATAAACGTGTTCATAGATTAGTTACAGGAAAAAAATTACAGAGCAAATTTTTTTCAGAAATCTCTGTCTATTATGAAAAAATTGCCTGACCTAACTATAGTTTAGAAAGCAATTATTCCATAATATAGGCTAACCTTTCATATTTTGGTCTTTGGGAAAACATGGTTTTAAAGTTACACAATAAACTTTGAAAAATGACCATAAATATTTTGAAAGCATATTTTTGCTAGACATATTGTGTTCTAAATATCTATTTATCTGAGGAAGTGCAACAGTTTAAGTGGAATAATTTACAGCTTCTCAGGTAAAGAAAAGTGCTGTGCTAAAGATTTACTAAACAGACACTTATTGAAGATACATAATTCCTCCTTTAAAAATTACCTAAATGCATATTTATACAAGGGATTATAAGCATAGCTCTGGCATAGCCATTTGAGTTTGTCAATTTAATACATGTTTTAGAAAGGTGCTTAAATACAATAATGTTGAAAGAGGTCTGTTGGGAAATTATAAATGCCTTTAAAATTCCTGCAGGTGAATTCCTGTATGTGTTCAAACAATGTGTTATAAAAGTTCTTCTAACCTATAGAATCCTATTTTATTATTCATCATGAGTATATATAATGATACTGGATCAAAACAGCTCTTACGAGTAACAGCCAAGATTTTTTTACATCAATCACATTGCTATTAGATCTGATTTCCCTTCTATTCAATGAGTAGTATTCTGTTCTTTGTAAGAAGTACAGCACAGGATCTGGATAAACAGCTTTTTTCCCCCAACAGTGAAGCTTTTACTGTAACATAGTCTATTGACTTGCTGCCAATCATTAAGTTTCATACATTTTTTTTGTAACTCTCAAAGGAAATCTGATTTTATATCTCCTTACTGGGATTTCGATGCCATGTTCTTAAAAAAAACCACCAACCTACCAAAACTCAATACATCAGGAGAAAGTGTATATAAGTGTATATAATATAAAAGTGTATATAATATGAGTGTAATTGTAGAATGTGATTTTTACTTGCGATGTGCTGATAAATTGAGATATTATAAGCAGTACAAACCAATATGTTTAAATTTGTCTTCAGTATTTGTTACCCAGGCTGAAACCTTCTTATAGCTTGTATCTTACTGATTTAATTTTCTTACACACAGAAGTGTTTTTAGAACATAACACGTTGTCTGCATATTTCAATACTGTAATTTTTTTTATGAATGACTTATTTTAGAGAGAATTTTGGCTATGTAATCAGCTGATTAAAGTGTACAAACAACACTGTTAATCTAGGTAATAGGTGAATGCCCTCATTCAGATCTCATTTCGGACGTGCTGATACAAATGCAATAAATATCATTTGTGCTTTGGCATTTTAGTGGTTCCTGTTCTGCGTAGTGTTGAGCCAGAAGGACTGAATAGCAAGTCTGCAGATCGTACTTGCAAGTTCTGTTGGTTAGCTCATCCTCATCACCACCGTGGTTTAGCAAACCTCAAGGCACTACTTTGTGTTAACTATCTACTTGAAATAGTCATCTAAATTTGCTACTCTATGGGTTCTTAATGGAGGTCTAACATAGCCTACCTGTTTACAGTAGCTGTAATATGGCTTATGGTGAATGGGAAAAATCAAGAGTCCATATCAAAGGGAACTGTTGAAGTATGTGTTAGAGACAACCACTGATTTTTCTCCAGCAATAGTAACAGATAAAAGGGGAGTATTTCATGAATGTGTCTTTATAGATATGATTGAGTCTGGGTTTGTTGAAATATGAATATACACACACCTTTCTGCATCTTTCTTGATATCTGTGAGTATGTATATTGAAATCTATCCCTCTGCATATACGCATTTCTGCCTCTGTGATTGTGCGCTCTTCCTGAAATGCTGAAGAGTATTTAAAACCTAAAATATACTGTAACAGTCTTTCAGTAATTTAATTTTTGTCTTTTTCATAATTATGCTTTGTATGTGAAGTTTTCATATGTTTCATGACTTGCTGAAATAAATGATTGTTACTTCCACAGCTATATATTGCATTTGGTATAATACCTTGTTAAAGGACAGAAAAGCAATATGGCATTGTGTTTTCCTGTTTGTTTATTATTATGGATATTTAAGAGAATACAGAGTGTCTTTATTTAGCATTTTCAAAAAATTCTAGTGCTGTTATGCTGCTAATATGCATAATCTGTCAAAGTAGGATGCACAGTGTTTTGGTGCTGGAGGTTCTTTAATGTTGAATTTTAACTGATCTAAATTTTAGAGCTGTTTGACTGAATGTCAAGACTTACTGAAATATGAATCATAATCTCCATCAACACACATTCAGTCTATATTCTCTGGTCATCTTTTAACAGGCTAACATCTGAAAAGGGTTTGATTTCAGTTGACGATAAAAGATACTTAAAAGCAAATTAATACCTTCCATGGTTAGCTTGGCACATTTCCGACTAACAGTGACAGGGAGACCATAGAATAAGTTTCTTTACTTGATTAAGAAACCTCACACCTTAGAAATTATAATGAAGAGGAGTAAAAGTTTTCTTTATGTAATTGTAGCTCTTCAAATAAAGTAGGATAGAGTTTCCTAAGACTTACTAGTGTAGAATACTCTAGCTAATTCTTTTGTTCCTGTTTATTAAGGCTGAATATATACAGATGTATTAAGTAAGTACTATGTATTAAGTGAAACAAGAAGCAAACACTGGCAAATACTTCGTACCTTTGTGAAAGGCATTTAACAGTAAATGTACATTCTTGTTGTTGTTTGAGGGTTGTTTTTTTTTATTATTGTTACTTTTTTTTTCTCCAGGAGCCAAGAGGGAGTTCAAACATCACCATGGCTTCAAGCTAGGAATTCAGCCTGACCAGAGCTGTATCCCAGATATTTTGGCATTGCAAGCTGAACCTGACACATGCTACAGTTTTATGCACAATAGAGCCAGTTTTCAGTCTTCAGTCTATTCCTTCAGCCTGAGTGTCACATCCAGTCCCAAAAGAACAATGGAAAATGGATTTTCAGATTCTTTGTATCAATAATCTTTTAGAAGGAAAAAATTGCATTAATGTAAAATGATGCAATTAAAGTGCAATTTTGTTGCTACCCTTGAGTTGTAGTTCAGCTTATGTATTTTTTGACATTAATTTTACGTTTCTATGAAAATGTGCTTTCATATGTTCACATTTCTTTGCTTCTCATTCTTTGCATACCAAAACAGGTTTGTTATTTTTTTAACTTTTATTTATTGCAGTTGTTCATTTTTTATGTAGTATATTTTTAAATGTTAAAGAATGACACATTTTGGGTAATTTTCCCCAGTCTTAAAAAAAAAAAATCAATAAGCCATTTTAGTCTCTATCTATCAAAGTTGTTTCATACTTGTCTATTTTAAAGCAGGACTGCAATACTTTAATAGGATTGAGAGAGCTATTTGAAATGTATGCCAATGATTCCTGTCATTTCATGGCAGCCCTGCCATGGTTCACTGAGCCCCCTCTTTTCTCTTGTCAGCTCAACTGAAGACAAGCATTTAGTTGCAAACTTTAAGCAGGTTGTGCAAAACAGAAATGATGTGACTGCTTCTCTTCCTGCACAATAATGTCACTGCTGGTCAATGTGAGAAGGTCAGGTTGCTTCTTGTAAAGCTACATGATACCACTTGCCTATTTGAACAAGTTAAGTTAGCTGCTGAATCTGGTCCCTGCAGGCGCTGAAAACTCTCCTTTTATCAAGTCTGCATTTCATCAGAAAGACGAACAATTGTGCAGGGAGGATTTCTGATGATATGTTTATGTACTTTATAAGGACAGTTCCCAAACCAGTGTTGCAGGTAATATATCTAGTTTAAGCTGAAAGACTTTAAAGTAATGGCTGTTTTGACCTTCAGATAGACTCCCTTTTTGTTGTTGTTGGTAGGACCCAAGAGTGACGCCCATCTTTGATGCTGACAGAATTTAAAGCAAGGCCATTGCCCTGCATTTTCTGCCTTGTAGCACACAAAAGTAAAATTGTATGTCAGGCCGAGATGTCGGGGATCTGACAAGATGCCCCAGTGACATTTCAGCTGGAAAGAGCAAGTGTCTTGCAACCAAGTGGTCAAATATCAAATAATAGGTCAAGCAGGAAGGAGCTGAGTTCTAACCACAAAGAGGTTTCTGGTAACTTACTTGACAAGCTTTTGGGTGCTTTGTGGCTTGACAAAGTGATGTTCTGTTGGGTACCGCCAGACAGACTGTTCTTTATCGCCTTCAGAAGATCAGACATTGACATTGATTAAACTCTTTAACCCTTAAAGGTTAAATCCTAGCAGTTTCATCATTGTGAATGAAGAACAAAAGAAAATTTGCAATATACCATTTGTTTTCATATTAATCACTGAACTCCCTAGTGCTATTAACTTCTGATGTGCAATGTAGTTTTTGACAAAAAGATTGAATGCAAAATCTATAGAATAGATTGTTTCTCATCATGGGCCACTGATACATTAGAAAAATAATATTATGCATTATGGAATTTGTAATTTGTTCTAATATGTCAAGTGTAGGATTTGATTTTAAAGCCTTCTGGCTACTACTGAAATTCCATTCTGGATGGAAAACAATGCTTACATAGGTAATACACCACTTAAAATGACCAAAGTCTTCCAAATACCAGGTACCAGAAAAGCTAGAATAAATCTCAAATTTACAACATCTGTAATCTTTGATTAAAGTTAGCATCAAGTGTTCAGGTATTCCCCTATTGCACAAGTCGATCGCTTCACAGCCATGATGTGCATATATGTATGCATACTACTACTACTACTACCAATTATAATACTGATAATTATAATGCTACTACTAATAATTAATACTAATAACAGAGCCATGCAAAACCAAGTAACAAATTCTGCAGAGCTCTCACATCTTAGAGTTGGCTGATAGATGAAGAACACTCCTTTTCTCTATGATGATGTGTTTAGTCTTGAATACTTAAGAAAGAAGTTTCATTTCGCTCCAGAAGTCTTGGCTCCCCTCTTCCCTGACAGTGACTGACTGTTCCTGGTAAAGGCACTGCAAGACTGTATTCTGCTCTTTCAAATACAGTGTTGAAGATCTGTTATATTTATAAGAAGAATGAAATAATATATATTACCAAGCATTTTTCTCTCTATTATGTATAGAAGCATGTACGTGCTTTACTCATTAAAGTATATCCTCATGGTATTTTATATTTTGAGAAAGAAAATGTCTGTTCTTTGCTACATGACCTCAAACTGCTGCAGAAATTTTGCAGCATATCTGTCCTTTCTCATCATTGCCATACGTTTAGTATTGTACATGCAGAGATGCAAGAAGGATTTCTTTCTGAAATGTTTTCCTTTTTGAAATCAGTATCTTATAAAGACTAGGACTGATTGGCTCCAGTTACTCCAGTTACTGCTCCAAGCATAGGTTCATGTGATTTCACAGGGGCCATAGCAGTTGCAAACTGAATGTAGTTAGTTAGAATAATCTAATGAGCTATTACTTCTTACAAGAACTAGCTTATATGTTGTCACTGAAAGGGGAACATCTAACTCATTTACTCTGTTTAAATATTGAGCAACTCTGAGTTACAGCCTATTTTTTTAAACTCACACACTTTGAAGAGACTTTGAAATATCTTTTCTTTGGATGTCAGATGTCCCATTTGTAAAGGAAAACTCCTCTTACGTTATGAAGTTGTTGAGTACTAAACCAGATCATCATTAGTCAAATACTCCTGTGTTGCTTTTCTAGGCATCTGGTAAACTGAAGTTTGTGATAAATTCCAAATGAATAGAAGAAATCCAGCTGGCAAAATCTTCTGTTGGTAGTTTATAAATGAGACTACCGAGCAATTCTTTCCCTTTTTGGGGACACAGTAAAAATCATGCTTGTGTAGAATGGGGCAACATGGTAACACTAGCTGTCATGAGCATCCTGACTGTTTTATATGACCTTCTCTCTCTGGGGGGGAACTGGGAGGGTAAACCCAGTACACTTGTACTGCTAAACCCAGGACACTTGCTTCAAAAATTGCTAAGCTTGAGACCTGGATCCTTACTTTTGGAGCGTTTCATGTGTTGGGCCTTGGATTTCAAGAGGACTGCTTCTACTTCGATAACATCAGCTCCATCAGCAGCATGGCTCCATGAGAACAATCCATTTCCTTAGAAGAAAGCCTATGATTGGTGGGACTGGAATATTGTTTATGGTTTATAAATGTGGTACAATAAATAATTTGTCAGAGATCTGCCTTCTGGTCAGTCTCAAAATTCATGTTAGATTATTTTCTCACCAAGCAAGTCATCTGTGAGAAAGAGACTGTGAAATATATGATTTATTCCCTGCAAGAGGAAGTTTTGCAGCTTAATACAAATTGTGTATGTGCCTGTGTGCACATATGTGTGTATACTTCTCAGCAAAGACTTTGGTAATTTGGCTTACTGTATTATCACTCTACATATTATAAGCAGGTCCTACAACACCAGTAGTACAGAAGGGCTTTTTTGGCTCCCCCTGCCTCCCACACATATTTGCAAATTCAGCACAAGTTTTACAGTGAGTAAAGTTTGGTATACAATTATGTATTATATACAGTTATATGGTATACGATTTCCATTGCTGGAAAAAACCTTGTTTGCCTTCACCAAGTTAATCCAGGGCAGCTGAGATTGGAAGGCATCTCTGGAGATCATGTAGTGTAGTGCCCTTGCTCAGAACACAGTAAGCTACAATGGGCTGCTGAGCCTCATTTCCAGTTGGGTTTGAATATCTGCAAGGATGGAGTTGCCTTTGACAACCTGTTTCAGTGTTCAGTCAACCTCAAAGGTGTTTTTTCTTATGTTTAAATGGAATTTCATGTGTTTCAGGTTTGTGCCCATTGCCTCTTGTCCTGTCACTGAGCATCACAGAGAATGGTGTGGCTTCCTCTTTGCTTCTCAGTCATTTATACATGTATATAGGATCTCCCTGAGCCTTCTCTTATACAGGCTAAAAAAATCACAGCTCTCTCAGCAACTCCTTGTGTAAGAGATGCTCCAGCCACTGTATCAGTAACCTCTGTGATCCTTCACAGGACTCACATCAGTATGTGTGTATCTGTCATATACTAGGGAGCTCAGGACTGGAGCTGTTACTCCACATATGGTGTCACCGGAGCTGACTAGAGGGGAAGGATCACCTCCTTATGCCATGCTGGCAGTATTGGCCCCAGTATTGCCCCTGGAGTACACCACTAGTGACTGACCTCCAGGTGTACATTGTGTGCCTGATCACAACCATTTGAGCCCACCAGTTCAGACAGTTTTGAAACCAGCTTACAGTCCATGTATCTAGTCCATACTACCTTGCTGTATAAAGGGCTCTCAAAATTGCCAAACACTGCTAAAGCCCTGGATTAGGTGAAATGCAATTGTTTTTTTTTTTCATTTAAGTTAGTTTGATCATTTACACAAGCATCTGATCACACTGCTGTCATCCTATACATGAAGGTTTTCCAAGGTGCTAAATTTTATATAAATCTGCATGTTCAGTGGTACAATTTAGCTGCTAAAAATTATCATAACTCTCTTTTGAAATACAAAGTTGCTTTAGTAGCATTTTTCTCCTGATGTTTTTTGTTGTTGTTTGATTATTCTCTAGTGAGCAAAACCCAAGAAGCCCTTGGCAGTATCACAGTTTAGAACAAATTTTAATATGAAGAGCATCTTTCTTCCATTTCTGGTGATGAACTCTCTCCATCCTTTTGTTGATTTGCCTTGAAATCCAAACTCATGAAATGAATCTTTTAGGACATTCTTTCCCATCTTTTCCACTTTCATCTTGCCCAGTGTGGAATAGATTTTGCCTAATTTGGGTTTACTGTGATGTTCATAATCTAATCCTTTTTGGATAATAATTTCACATAACGCTCTTTGTATGGCCCCAGAATGCACCTCAGTATTTATTTAAAAGGTATTCAAGTGTCTTCTTTCCTCTTTGCTGAATATTCACTAAGCCAGTGCAGTGCACAGTGATTTTACTTATATTAAAACTAAATTATTTAACCCCATAGGTACAGTGTTTCGGGATTAAAACTGGTTTAATTACATTCTCTGATAGGTTCTTTATCTCTGCTGTGTCTTCGATTTTACAAATGTGGCCTTGGCTTTCAATTAGGTGTCTGCATATCGTCCTTCAGTATCAGTGGATGATAGAAGGTGACATGCTCTTTGTCATGCTGACGTGGATCTGGTCACTGTCATGGGGGGCATCATGGAGTGATTTCATGCAGTTTATATAATTTTATGTTCAATGTTAATGTTAGAAAAAAAAGGTTCTTACTTTATGAACCAGTTATTCAGCAATGCACATGAAACTGAATCTGTCTGCCGTTTCTGGTGTCCAGTGACTGATGAATAAAATTGAACAAGGACAGAGCAAAATATGAGGAAGTGTCTAAAAACAAAATTGTTTCCAAGGAATGCTCAGGAGGAGCTAGGGAGATCCACTGAATAATGTCTCTTCATTTTTTTTGTTTACCACTTCTACTTTACCATGGTTCCTGTCTCTTAATAAGCTAATAGTACTAATAATCATTACTGATATTAGATTCCCTTCTCATGACTCTGCTATGCCAGATAAAAACTGAAGAATGTGTTGGATTTTGTTTTGACTTATGCAATGGAAGTCACTTATTAAAAAATTAAGAACATCAGATTTACTTTGGGCTCTAAGTGTTGTGAGCATTACTGTGTGAATATACTTTGTTTTTCATTGTAAACATTTTTTAATCTTCCACTGCATAATGCTAATAGGGATATTATTCAAAATTCAAACAACAATGCCAATTATATTTAATACATAAATATATTTACATTCCTTTTTTGCTTAATACACAGCTAAGCCTTGTAGCAGCCCCACTAACTGTTGTCTTGTAGATGTTTGAACAGTTTAGTTCACGGGCGTGGTGTTGTCGTACAAGTCCTGGCAACAAGCATCATAGACCGTGTACTTGTGAACAGTAGTCTGTTAAGTGAAGTGTACACATTTTACACTTTACATGGAAAATGCTGTTAGGTGTAAGAATCTGTCACATGTACATAGCTGTGCAAAGCTAAATGAAGACAACTTTTTTCTGAATCAGGCAAGAGTTTCAGTAACTTTCAGTGTATGCTGTGTTGATTTGCCATCCCATAATGCCTTCATGCATAAAGGCTTTCTAACGCATGGGATTCTACTGGCATATATGGGGAGAGACCCAAAGCTATACTCCATCCTGTGACATTTGGGCAGCAACTGAGATTTTTACTGCATAAAAAATTTAAATTTCCAAATCTTCAGGTAGCAAGGTAATTATAAAAAAAAGGCAAAAAAAAAAAAAAAAAAAAAAGAAAGGGAATTAGGAATTAAATGTAAAATCCTTTTCTACTTCTATGCCATGTAAAGGTTAATAAAATTTGTTCCTGTAAACAATAGCATTGGAGAAATCTTAGTTGCAATATATTTTCAGTAGAAGATAAATCCTGCTTTCAGACTTCATTCTCAATTGGCTTACTGATACAAGTTTGTGTCAGACACTTGGCATGGGAAGCTGTATATAGTAAAGCACTGACCTTAACGAGAATCTTGCAGCTAAAATCCTGCACAGTTCTTTTAAAATGTCAGGCATTAATGTTATTTAAATGCAGTATTTGGTGGTGTGATTGAGTCATGCTTCATTGTCTTTTACTGCACATTAATGCCAGTGAAACACTGATTGTTGACAGAAAGTTCTCTTCAGTAAAGTATACACTGACATATCATGCTGCTATAGAAAAATAGTGTGCAAGACGAAGTAGTCATACTCTGCTGGAGTGGGAATCCTAAACTGTCTAAATGGTGGTAACATTAATTATACACTGGCAGGAAACGTGAACTACGTTTTCTTTTTTTCTTGTACATGTTTTTCAGACTGCCTCTTGAGAGGACTGATAAGACCAACTTGTGGGGTCCTTAGATAGATAAATAAATATCAAGATTTTTTTTTGTGGGGTCAACTTGTCACGCAAGTTGGTTAATGTACCTTGAAAAGTACAAAGCCAACTCTAGAAGGAAGATTTGTTATAGGAGCACCTCTCATAGCTTATATAAGCTTGCCTTAGGACACACCAATGACTTTTCATCTTGTCTTTGTCTAAGTTTGGAAAAAATAACTTTATGTTCTTTCTCTGAATACTTCTCAGTGTTACGTCTCTATCTCAGTCTAAAACCCTCAAGGGGAAATGAGTATGGCTTGACGAGATGTAGAAAATACTGTAAATTTTGAATTCAAACAAACAAAAGCTTTGAAGTTGAATATGGGAAGCAGTAAACACCGGTGAGCTTACAAGATCTTGTCTGCACAATGGGTGGAGTATATTTCATATTGTACTTTTTCACTGTAGAGTAACTATTCCAAAATAACTGCCCTCATATGGACAACTATTATATACTTTCTTATTTTGGCTGAAGTAGTCTGTGTGTTGCTTGTCTAGTCCCACAGGACTTTTTTATACTTTTGGGCTCTGTGCTGTCCAGGATTTTTCTCATGACTGCAGGATGCTTTCTGGAAGTCATTAGAATTCTGTCTTGGAAATGAATTTGCAAATGCTCATGAGTTACAACTTTTTCTTTTTTCCTTTTTTTTTTTTTTTTTTTTTGCAAGCCAATTTTTATTTTTCAAGTTGATGTCAGCCAGCCTGGTTGAAGCCTGCCAGCAAATGGACCTAGCTTATGTGAAACTTCTGATGTTTTGTGTGAACTTCCTCATTCTTATCTTGTCTTAGTAGGTGGCACTGGGACATCACAATTGAGCTTCTAAGGGAATAGCAAAGTGTTTGAATCTTATGTCAAGGCTTCTTAGAAGCAGCAGCCCATTTAAGTACCTGATTTTATGTGTTTTAAGTATATATATATATAGCTTCCTCCTAGTGTCTAAGTTATCATGAAAGTATTTGGAAGCAGATTAACTACTTTGCAGTAGGAATTACTGGTGAAGTTTGAAGATATCTTCCAAGATCTGCACGGATCCCTTGCATACTGCAGAGAGCAGTATAGTTCAGCAGGCAAGGCCTGTAGAGCTCTGACCTGTGGGAACTCAATTTTCATGTCTGCCACTGTATCAAGTGCAAAACCCAAATCCCTCCCACTTCTAGAAACTCACAACGGTTCTGCAAAGAGCACTGAGCAATACAAAAGGGTAAAACCATAAGGAGACTTACAGGAACTTGCTGTAGCTCAGTCTAATTGTGAAAGTGTTTGTATATGAGCATTTGAGTTGAATGTTGTTTTTTTGCACATATCAATGCTATATTTTATTTAATGTATTCTTTAGCACTCTGTGGTGTATGTGCTGTTGCACATACTGTGCGCATTGTGTTGTAGTCCTCTTTTTACCCTCAAGCACTTACAACAATCAGGTAGAACAAACTGTTGCTTGGTAAACTCTTGAGCTTCTGTTACAGCAGACGGTGTTAAATTATTAGCAAGAGAGGGCAGGAAACTTGATTATCAGTAAATTGAGGAAAATTTATTGTCTGGCATTATAAATAAATCCTCCTGTAAAGAGGTTTAATCACAATCTTAGGCCAACTGCAAAGCAGTACTAGTCACTTGGTCAAAACCTCCAAGAATGCATGTAAAACTGATCAATCAGGAAAACTGTGATAATTTTCCTATTGGACATCCTAATTTAGGAAAATAATATATAGAGGGGGAGAACAGCTAGAAGCAACTTTAATTGTGAAGGATCAGAAAGAAGACCTGAGAATCTCTGCATAGCTTAAGAGGACGTCAGGTAACTTGTAGCCTTGTTCAGTAGCAAAATACTCCATTTATTTCTGTAGAAGGTATATATGATTTTAGCAATAAATTAGGATTTGGACACCAAATGCTGGCTGTGGCTTCCTAAACAAAAAGAGCAAGGAAACCTTTACCTTTCATGTCAGCTGCTACTAAAAAAAAACCCTCAAGAAAATACAAAGAATCAAACAAAAAGCTTACCCTTCAAGATTAAATCCTTTTGTGTAGGAGCATAATTATAATTTCTCCTAAGTATGAATGTTTACCCATTTTTCTCCAGTACTTTAAAAACCCTGTTCATTCTTAGATGAAAAATGTCTATCTGCAAAATCCATTAATTGTCATATCTACTGTATTAATGTCCTGCAGCCTGTGAATGACTTACTGAAAATGCAGATTTCATCCAGTGTCACACACTTACCTTTACAACTGTAACTACATCAGAAGTCTTCTTTAAGTGTTTGTGGAATAGTTGTTTGTGTTACAGTTTTGTATGATTGGCTGATCACTGCACAGGGACAGGTGGGGAAATCAATGGATGTGACTACTGGGATATTGGATTTGCTAGAATTTCAGACAAATTGCTTAAAACCTAACAGAGAACACCCTTACTGAACTGACTCTGGAGTAATAGTAAATTTAAAAGGAAGTGATAAATAGGACTTGTTATGAATAGCTCGGACTCGTTTTCTTGTAAATTAAACTTAAAAGCTGCTGGTTTTCTACACAAATAAAATCAGTATTTTGTTAATGGATCTACTGTCCATTTTCTCTTCGGGAGAAATTTGCCTACAGTGGTCCCCTGTGGTCACAGGTGCTGACCGGATTCATGAGCCATATAATGCCATTCTCTCCAAAAGAAAAGTGTGTTCCTTCCCCTGTCAGAAGCAGCTAGTTTTACAGGGGGCTGAGCAGAACTGTATGATTCTTCTTGTTTCAGCAAAAATGTTTCTATCTCACGTACACACACAGCTTGACTTCCTGAAGGGTACAGATTAAACAGTCGGGGTTATTCGAAAAGTATCTGAAGTCCTTTTCCTAGCCATAAAGAATTGCACTATAAAGATTTGTAATTTGAAAGGGAGGAGTTTCTTCTTTTTTGGTGCTGCACAAAAAAGACTTGGATTCTTTTAATAACTGAAATGGTTCCTGCCTCTGTTCGACTCTACAAGAACCTCTTACAAAGTTCGTAGAGTACTTGCAGTTCGCCATGTGAGCTAGCCAAATACAAACTTTTTTTTGAGCAGCTGCTAGTTGTCTTTTCCATTAAACCGCTTGACTAATTCACATCCATTTTAGAGACGCTACTTTTAGAGACAAATCTGAGTGTCCCACAAAGGTACAGGTCTTAGGGACATGAAGATGGAATTTGAAGGCCTGCTTGGATTGCCTTTAGACTGGAATCTGGACTGTAGTCCTGAGGAAAGTGGCATGATAGAAGTTTCTGCATGGGTTTGCGTTTTTTTTCAATTTCCAGTCCTAAGTTTCCTGTACTTCTGCTTTGTTCCTTTTATTGTGTATGTGTATGTATGTTTATTTTCACAACCAAAATTCTACCTGTTCCAGAATGAAGGAGTTCTCTATGAGAACAAAGGAAGGAAGAAAGTATTTCCAGGTAGCACAGTGTTTGAGTGTTTCTAAAATTGCCCCTGTATTAGAGCAGAGCTTAAACATTCTGTCAGAAATGCAGGGTTACTGTGTTGTAACCCTGCTATCCCAGTTTTCTTGTTCTGTCTACCAACAAAAGTCAATCCTAAGTGGTATTTTAACACATTTTCTTTGTCCCAGTTATTCATATTCTGAAGGGTTTGTCTAAAAGGACATGTCCTGTCCCCAAGGACAGCAATATTTTAGGATCAGCTGCTTTTCTTAAAACAATAAAATAAGTTATGCCATATACATGTTAACTAAAAGTTTCTAGATGGGAACTGTAGAAAAATGGAAGTAATTAAAATCAATCCATTCGCTTGGCACGTATATGAAAAATACAGTGCACAGTAATGATGACACTGACCAACATGCAGGCTGTGTGTCTCAATCTAATGAAAGCTTGGAAGGGGAACTTCATAATTCTGCGAACTGAAACCACAGCAAATGAGAGGATGAGCATATATCCTGAACTTCTGTCATTCATTTTCTCTGTTTGTAACTTACAGTAACCAAG